>NW_026705705.1:0-300000 GCF_029867415.1 Vicia villosa | reverse complement strand
GCCACCGAAAATTCCTTCTCCGTGCTACCGGACCAAACCACCAAATCTTTGTCTTCTTTCCACTCTCCAAACTCCTCCACCCGCCTTCTCAATTTCACCATTTCTTCCAAAAACTCCGGATTCTCTAAATAATACTAGGGTATGCCAAAATCACCCCAAATCCAAACACCATCCACCTAACCTCCCATAGCCGCTACCGAAACTTTCTTCAACCTAGAGAAGTCATATAAAACCGGAAATGCCTCTTTCAAAGAGGTACCATCTAACCAATTTGATTCCCAAAACGGAGTATTAAAGCCATTGTGAATAGTAAAACTACTCCTTTCTACAATAGGATCCAAAGATGAAGATAAACAAACCTTTATCATGTCCTTCCACCAAAATGAACACGAGGGAAGAACTTAAATCTCCTTGTCAACACAAAAGACATTAGAAGATAAGTCACCATATCTTGTTTTCAAAACGTCGTACCACAAACTGTCGTGCCCTTGAAGAATACGCCACCTCCACTTATTTAGGAGAGCCAAATTAAACAAAGCAATATTTTTTATTCCTAATCCCCCCTTTTCAAAAGGTAAAGTAACCTTCTCCCACTTCACCCAATGAATTCTACTCTTTTCCTCCACCCCCCCCCCCCCCCACAAAAATTTACTTTGCAAAGCTAGAAACTTTTTCACCACTTTTTTAGGCATTTTTTAAAAAGACATAGTGAAGATGGTCAATGAACTAAGCACGAACTTCAAAAGAGTAATTCTACCTCCAAATTCAAGGAGCGGTTCGTCCATCCTTCCAACCGATTCTTCATCTTCAACAAAAGGGGATTCCAAGTGGCTTCCTTCCTCGGATTGAAACCTATAGGAATACCAAGAAAATAAAAGTTACAATCCTCCACCTTACAAGAGAGTAAGAGGGAAACCGCATCCAAAAAACCTATATTCGTGTTAATTCCAATCAACTTGCTTTTGTGATAATTGATGTCAAGCCCCGAGACAATCTCAAAAGACCGAAGCACCGATTTTATCGCCCAAACATGTTTCCAACTACCATCTCCCACTATTAAAGTATCATCCGCGAATTGAAGGATATCCACACAACACGACCCCTTAATAGAAAACCTTTGAAATCCCCCCACTTCGATAGATTGTCTAACAAGACCCGAAAGACCTTCCGCTACTATAACAAAAAGGAAAGAAGATAGAGGGTCACCTTTCCTCAAACCTCTAGAAACAGAAAATTCCTTCGTGGGACTCCCATTGACAAGCACCGACATACTACTAGAAAAAACCAAAGACTCCATCCACTTCATCCATTATTCCCCAAACCCATCCTTTTAAGCATATATCTCAAAAAGCTCCAACTAACCTTATCATACGCCTTTTCAAAATCCACTTTAAAAAGAATGCACTTTTTAACTTCTTTTCTTGCATAGTCCACCACTTCATTAGCCACCAACACGCCGTCAAGTAATTGCCTTCCGGGAACAAAGGCGCTTTGCAAGGGGAAATAATAGAATTAAGCACAAGTTTTAATCTCCCCGCCAAGAGCTTCGCCACCACCTTATACAAACAACCCACCAATCAAATGGGTCTATAATCATCCAAACAAATAGGATTAGAGGACTTCAGAACTAAAGTCAAGAAAGATGAAGTAATGATCTTAGAAATGGATCTTCCAATAAAAAAATAATTAAAGTAACGGATAAAATCTTCTTTAAGGAAATGCTAACACTTCTTGATAAAAAGAAAGGAGTAACCATTCGGTCCTGGACTTTTATTACCGCCACACTCCCAAACCGCCTCCTTAAATTCTTTTCTTGATTAACTTATTAAACTGGTATGATATGATTAAATGACTTGTTTAGATAAACTTATTAAAATTTATTTACATGTATTAGCATTTGTGAAGTTTTGCAATTATTTGATAGAGATGATATAAACCATTTATGACAAGGTAGAGGTGGGAAAAATAATTCAACCATTTATGACAAGTTTATTTTCCGCACTATTGGTTTACTCTCTACCATGTTTTTTACTTAGCTTTGTGATTTGGTATTCCTTCCACGGTACACTAATGCCCTGTTCACACTCCAATTGTCTTCTCTTGTTGAGAAGTCGAGGCTGAAGCCTCAAGAACGAATGAAGGCTTTGTCTGATGTTTAATTACTATATATTGAGAAATTATTTGTCATGTAAATATCACATAACTTTGTATTATTTTCTGATTTACATGGGCTGAAAACCAGTAACTATGGTCATGAACCTTAACCTATGCTAAGGAGCATGGTTTTAAATTGCGGGCCGCATCACCTGATGCCGCCGCAATATTGCGGTTGTGGTAGTGTCCGCATCCGCGTCTAGCCGCAATTGTAGTGTGATCAAAAATCACATTAAAAACCGCATCATAATACCGCAACGACCGCATCATAACACCGCAACAGCCGCATCAGCCTGCATCAGACCGCATCAACCCGCCATAGATTATACGTTGCTAGAAAAAATTATTTAATCTATCTTCCTTTCAATTTTTATCATAGATTTAAGGTATGTTTTGAACGGACTAGTGATTTTCAAAGTGATGGCAAACTATTATTGAGATATGTATGAAAAATTAGAGACAAAATGGAAGACATGTGAAATATAAACTAAATAATAAATTATAATATTTTATGCTCTAAATATTAAATTCATGCCGCAACAACCGCAATCCGCATCGCAGTAACCGCAATACCTGCAACCACAATGGCCACAACCGGATCCACAACCGTAACCGCAATTTAAAATCATGCTAAGGAGGTATGGCATTTCTATAACTTCTAGTTAGGTGGATGGGAATTTTTGTGGGTACCAAGGTATCTATATTTTACCCATGTTTTGACGAAAATGTGTATTTGCTTTTGTGCCTTATTTGTGTGATCCATCCTTTTGTTTGCTTTCTCTTGAAGAATCACAATTAAAGCTATTTTTTAAGAAGTTAACTTAATTTATAGAATTTACCGGTCTACCCATAGATTCTTAATATGATTTTAAAATAAACATATGCTAATTCTCTTTAATAGAAATTATTCTGTGTCTTTTTAATAGTAATCTTTCACCAACATTGCAACACCTGAATAAAGGTTGATTCCTATTAAAAGAAACATAAAAAAATAAGTGTTGCTTCGTCCTACAAAAGACTTATTTGCTGGGATTCACGTGAACTTCACCAACATTAATTAGTGTGTTGAATAAGTGTTGCTTATATTGATTTATTGTCATAATGAAATTCTATAGCAATTTATTGTTTTCTAAGCTGTGAACAGCTAAAAGTCAAATGCATCTTCAACAATGTTTTACTTTTTGAATAATGAAAGTCCATTTATTTGAGAGATAACTTGCTATTACTAATGGCACCCAAGTTGTTATCATTCTTTCATTCTTTCATTGGACACCGACACCTGTATATATATGGTAATATTTGAATTTTATTTATATATTTATTACTAAAAGAGTTAAAAACATTTCAATCAAAATTATTGTTTTTAAATTTTTATAGATAACCTTTCTTCTATACATGTTTAACATGACGCAAATAATTGTCCATATGATATACATGTTTAAGAATGACTCGTTTAGTTTTACCGAATATATGTCGGAGATTGTTTTTAATTCTTAAAAGTGACTAATTTCTTTTTATAAACTAATAGACTCTAGTAATTTTCATGTTTTGAATATTCTACCTCTCTTGTTTTGAATTGTAGAAGCTTTTCGCGTTGTATTTTGGCGGGAGTATCTCTTATACTTCTTTCTTAATCCCATGGCCTATTTAAAAAAAAAAAACACGTTAGGTACACCAATCAGACACGATTATTGCAAAAGAGAATTTCATAAATATGTAAGTTAAAAATATATTAAAGTTATTTTGAATAAACTAATGGTTGTATTTATTGATAATTTGTTTTATGATGTGTAGGGACCTCTTCATTAAGTTCTATATAAGTTCTGGAACTCAAATTATTGAGGTTGTTAAAGTGCAAGTTTGCATAAATAAGCTATTTTATTTGGGTCTTTTTTTAAGGAATTGGATTATAGCTATAATGAAGTTATATTGGATTTGTGTGAAATTCAAAAGTTATTCTTATATTATACTTGAGATATTTTCTTTTTGGTGCAGATGTTAGCTTGGCTCAAAGAAGTTTTATTATGAATTACCATGGAGAATATCATAGACGAAAATTATTTTGTAGTGTTATAATTCATTTTCTATCGATAAAAATTTATTTGATTATGTCCTATATGTAATATTATTGATATTTATATTTTGAAAAAAAATGCGTTTTTGTTTGTAGTAAAGAGGCGTTTAACAAATCTTTTCTTGATAATGCTAATAACAATAGGTTCTACAATAGCACTTTTTCAAAATACTATTAAATAATGGGTCTTTAATAGCGCTTTAAGCAAAAGTGCTATCAAATAAAGATTATTATGAAAAGAGATAAAATTAGGCTACGATAACGATTATGGGTAAATGCTATTAATTTTTTATTTTAATAGTTTAAAAAGCGCTATCATATGTAGAAAATTTATAATAGCGCCAGCTTCAATAACACTTAAAAGCGCTATCATATGTATAAAATCTATAATAGCGCCAGCTTCAATAACACTTAAAAGCGTTATTAATGACCGAAAAAGTGTTATTAAATGTTAATTTTGGCATAGTGGTTGGATGACCACACGGATCGAATCACGATTGGTTACTAAACAAATACTAAAAATTTATGTATAAAGAAGAAAAAATATTAATTTTGTTATAACTAATACTAAAAATATAAGTAAGAAGAAGAGAAAAAAATATTACAATCAAATTTAAATATTATGAATACAACTTAGTCAACGGGAGGTTCAAAATCCGCTAGGTTCAAATTGCTTTTTTAAAAAAAAAAAAGATATCATAAATATTAATGCAATTATTATATTCATTTTTTATTTTTTAATATTATAAACATTTACGTATTTATTTAAAAAATTATTTTCGATGAGTTTAATTAGTAAATTTTTTTAAAGAACTATTATTTTATTATATTTATTTTCATCTATACGAATAATAATTAAAAAATAGAAAAAACTAATTTGATTTTTAAAAAATAAAGAAAAATCATTGTTTTAAAAAAAAAGTATTGTACTTAATAAGAAAGAAACAAAACAGGATATATGAAACATGTTAAATAAATATTAATTATCTTTAATTAATATAGATAAAAAGGAAATGACGGAAATAAAAAAATAGGAGATATCATCACATGATTAAAACTACGTAGAAAAATATATAAATAGAACACCCGAAGAATTTTTATTATTTTGATTAAATATATCAAATTTATTTTAAAATTTTAGATATTTTTCAAGATTCAAACTTATCCATTTAAAGTTTTCAATACATATTTAAATCTTTATTTTTTTTACAAAATGTTTAAATTGCATGTTCCAACTAACTTTTTTTTTAGATAAATCTTTATAAGACCTTAATTACAAGTTTAAGAATATGACTATTTAGTTTTTAATCTTTATTAATTTATCTATAATATCATATTCAAAATTAAATTGATAAGCCAAAGAGAAAATAATTTAATTTATTAAATTTTTTTAATTTCAAAATGTATTATTACAATTCATTTCTTACTTGGGATAAAAAAAGAGTGAAAAGAAAAATTTCAAACAATATTATATAACAATACCAAGTTGACCCAACACAAGAAAACGTGAGCCAACCAATATTACACTACTAAAAATAAGAAATTTGGTTAAAGGATTTTACATTAGGTTTCAAGATATATGATGTGAAAAAAATTTGTCAAAAAATTTTACATCAGACATTTATTTTTTTGATGTGAAAAATATTATATTTAGGGAAAAATATAACACGGTGGTTGTTTGGTAAATAAAAAAAAAATTGTCATAAAGGATTTCACATCGGGCCTAGATTTGCACCGATGTGAAAAGTCCATTGATGAAAAAATAAAACACATCGGCATTTTGGTAAATAAATAAAGTTTTGTTATATCTGGCCTTTACATCGGGCCTTTGACTCCACCGATGTGAAATCCTTCCCCTTACTAAACAAAAATCCTAAATCCCGAAACCGTAATTTCTTTCTTTCCCCATCGCCGCACTAACGTTTCACATCTCTCACGCCACTCTTAACCTTCCTCTTTTCAGCTCACTACTCTCACGCCACTCCATTTCTCCGCTTCGGAAAAACCTTCCCTCCACTCTCAACCTTCCTCTTCTCAACTCACTACACCGGTAATCAACTTTCTTACTCATTCTCCTGCCTCGCACGCCGAAACCGCTTGGCACCAGACCTCCCGAACACTCGTGTGTATAATTATTTATCTTCTTCTTCTTTTTCATCGTTGAGATCTGAAAATTTTTCTAACCCTTTTGTTTTTAATACTTTGTTTGATTCTGATTCTTCCCCGGCCTGTGCAACACCACGATTTACCCCGCGTAATATTAATAAATCAGAGTATAAAATTCTTCATTTAAAAACAATTCATCACAATCAGGATCTCACATTTACTTCATAACACAAACGGTTGCTCATTATATTAACAGATACATAACACATATAAACGTATGAAACTTTCAAAATGATATAATCTTCAAAAGAAACAACTTTCAATTTCACACCGGATTTCAACATATTCAATCTTAGAAATATCGTGGCATTTTAATCCAACAAAATTAGCTTCAAGCTGTAACCATACTTCAATAAGTAATTAAAAATTCAACAAGGAAACAAATAGCACAACGATAGCGTTCACCCCCCCCCCGAGTGTTACGTATCAGAGCGGCATCATCGAGTTGAACTATCACAGTAACTATATCTTCGCTCACAGCGGATCACCTGCATGTTACCAGTATGAAGGCAACGACAAACAAAAAAAAGGTGAGATATCTATCAATATAAATAAGATTATGATAAATAATATATATGAGTTAGATCATAAAAATTACCACATCGCGGTATATTCATCACAATTCACTTCACATCATTATATTCAATAAAACGGTTCAATGCACGGTACATGTCACAACAAATCACATGAACTCATAATCATGCAATGTAGGATGAGACTCTAACAAATGCACATGCATGTGGTACCCAGGGCTTCAGCCCCCATCGCAGATTGCTAGTTAATAGAGGCATTTAAACCAGACATAAGCCTTCGTCAATTTGCCAATCCAGGCCGTCACAAAAATGCAATAGTATGTGACTCGATGAATGCAACATCACATGCACAATCACAACAAACTCGTCAGGAGGCATACGCCTATATCACTGTTGTTACCAATAAATAGAGGTAAATAATCGTCACAATAATTCCTGCACTTTGCAATATTAACAGAGTAATAGCATCACATAATCACTGGCCATAGGCTTACAACTTAGTACCAACACATCAACATCACAGTATCAACAAAACATCTCAAAGTGAGACAATAATCACAAAGAAATTATCAGCATAATAAGGTATTTTCATAATAGTTCCGTAAATCTCTATGTATTGGTCTCTCATTTCATCAATTATTTCACTACCAACACTTCAATTATATTCCCTGATATTCACTTCCCGACTACTCAAAAAGGCCATCTATTTTCTTTTGCTAGAATAACTACTGATACTGATAGTTTCTATTATGCTTTATTTATCTTTGCTAAATTTAGTATCTATACTGCAATTTAGGATTAATTCTCTAACCTGCTATTGTAATTCCACTAATCATCTGTTATGTTACTCTTCTGTTACTGTTTGCTAAATACAACCAGTAATCAATTTTTATCTCCAAATTAATTACCCATCACGTTATCCTTATTAGTATATTGGCTTTTAATATGCACTTAGAATAAAATAATTACTCTTAAAACATGCTACAGGATCATTCAATTAAAAGGGAGTGTAATACGGTGGGAGAAATGACTTTTTTGAAATGTTGCGGATAGCAAGAGTCGCCACCAACTTTTATTTTATCCAATTTAATAGAAAGGCTAAAAGAACAGAAAAAGACCTTTTAAAAAGATTTTGAGTTCGGGAGGTAATTTATACAAAGGGAAGGTTTAAGGCACCCTTTGCATCCATGGTTTTCCATGGGCTCTTAATTGCTTAGCTCATTTGTTTTCAAAAGTTTAGAAATGTATAGAAAAAAAGCATTTGAATAAGGACTTTAGCTTGTAAATAAGCGTAGCCTTTTTGAAGGTTTTTGATAAAAGGGTAAAACAGATTTAAACCAGAGCAAGCAATTAGGAGGTAATTACCATTAAAATAAAAAAGGTTCTTTTAGCCTTTCAGGGCTATCCATACCATAAGAGGGTAGGTAGTCCTTTTATTGGAGGTTGAAGGGTCATCGAAGTTATCGTTCGCCTTAAGACTGTCCCTGCCATAAAGAGGGCAGGTAGTCTAAGGGAAGGATAAAAATAGTCATTTTAGGCAACCAATGAGGACACCTCAGCAATCGAAAGGGACTATCATCATCCTATCATAGGCAACCTCGAGGGACGAGATCATATAACCGAATACAACATCGAAGGGACTTATGATCTTTAGTGATGAGAATGAACTGAGGGCAACATTTGTTGAGGCATCCTCGTATCCGAGGGACTTGACTATTGTGTAACAAACTAGGAAACAAGGCAGCAAATAACAAGGCAACAGGCAATAAGAGGGGTTACCCTTAAAGGTGTGTGGGTGCACAATCACGTGGTTGATTCAAATAATTTATCTTAGAATTAGTGAACTACGTTAATTCAAGGCTTGCACTCCCTGAGATTACTAACCACGCAGTAATAATGTAAAGCATAATAGTTTAAGTGCCTCTAAGGCCAAACAATACAAACCATAAGCAGTTACAAAAATATATTAACCATGGGGAGGGGGAAACAGTAATTTATAAGATAACAAAATATAATGGTGACACGAAAAAAAATAGGTTAGCCACAAGTAATAATATTGGGGTTAGAAAGAATAGTAATTAAATAATAGTAAGTTTAGGTTTACCACAAGATTTGTGCTTTAATCGGTCTGGTTAACCCTAAAAAGTTGGGCACAAAGAAGAGAAATGTTAGTGTATTAAAGATCGACAACTCTGGTTTACCGGGATAAATCAGGGTTAGAAGCCATTAAATAATTTGAAAATAATTTAAATAATACCAAAAATTAAAGAAAAGACGAAAGTTCGATTTAATATATCACTTAAATAATTATTGGATTAAATCATAATTATTTAAGTGTTTAAAAGTATTTAAGAAAATAGCATTGAATTTTTTAAAATAAATAATTATAAATGGAAAAAAATAGAACTTTCCATAAAATTAAAATAAACAATATAAACAAAAAAAATTTGATAAATAAGTAAAAATATTTTAAAAAATAATTATTTAGTAAATAAAAGTAAACAAATAAATAAAGAAAACTATATAATTAAAAATAAAAAAATTTAAGAAAACTTAGCTGGGATCCTGTGTGACGTGCTGGTGAGGGACTATGATGGACCGGCGCTCTTGTACGCGTAGGATCAGATGGGAAGCGCATCTGTTGGAAGGTGGAGCGAGGGTGTATGGAAAACCATAGGTCTTAACACACTGAATCACTGGATTTTCAAAATCCCAGCGCGCGCGTGAACTGGCCAATGGGGGAGGGCCACGTTGTCATCTTCAACCTCCCCTCCGTCGTCTTGCCCTGCAATTACCTTTACCGACGGACAAAACCCGTCGCTACAAACCTGTGCTTGCGAATAGGTCCAAACACATACAAAAATATTTCGCGAGTGTAGCAACCTGCCCTAAAAATTTAGACTTTTAGAGAGTCGCCACCTATTCTACCAAGGCGAATAGGAAACCTATGCAATTAAGAGATCAGGGTAAGATACTATATTCAGGTCGAGGGAAGGTGTTAGGCACCCTCAACCCTTTCCTAAAGGCTAACATCTCAAAGATAGAGGTTTATGGACATGATTAAGATTTGGAGGAGGGGAACTCGCCTTGTTGCCAAGTGCCTACGTATCTTCTTATGGAGAATCAGAGTCAACGTAGTTCGGGGTACGGGTTGTACGCCCTTAAGATTTGAAATTTGATTGAATGTGAATTTAGAGGCTTTTGAATGGCCTATGTAGTTTTGAATGAGGATGAAAATCCGTAGTTTGATTTGAAGTGTTTTGAATGTTTTAGATTTGGGCGTACAACCCTGGTTTTAATTTGTATCATTAATCGCGATGATCAATAGGTTTGATCACCATAATTAACAGATTAATAAAAGCATTGCTAATTATTCTAATCGACTGATTCGATTATTACCGTTAGCAAATTGATGTATTTTAATTATTTAATTTTATCGTTATCCCTCATAATCGATAGATTCGATTACAAATAATAACGAATATTGATAAAGGGAAAATGCTAATCATCGTAACCAATAGCTTTGGTTAAAACCATTTAGCAAAATAAATGTTATTTTAATATTTTATTTCCCACCAATGCGACTATTAGATATAATCGGATCGAAGAGAAAATTGATAAATCAATCAAGAATTAATATTAATATATTAATTAATTTATTTTATTTTAAAAGGGGTGCATTTTATTGAAGGATTAAATAACCAAAAGTAAACTAATTTCTAAATCCCTAATTTTCCAACTAATAATACATATACAATAAAAAGGGAAAGATAGCCATTAAAATGATTAAGAAATAAACAAAAACAAGTTAACATGGGATAATGAAAAAGGGATTAATTATATTGAATTTATTTGAATTGATATCAAATTGATTGTAACGTTCACAGTAACAAGAGTAACGTTCACAGTAACAAGATTAATTTCCTATCTCTCAGATTAAAGCCACTTGATAAAAGATAGTAAGCATTGTTATTTGACTTTTCAAACCTTAAAACTACCCAATTAAAACATGACATGTAGCATAACCTGTTATAATGGTTGAATTAAACAACACATATCATTAGATTTATAATTATTGGAAGTTGGAATGCAACCGAAGTAAACCCATTCCTCTATTTGTTCTTTAAAAGCAATATCAATCTTTTCTGTAAACAAGACTCAATTAAGCTAACAAAACAAAATCCAGGAATGATTAGGCAAGCTTACCGGTGGTTGATCTGCGATGTCGTCCGGCGATGTGGTGGTGCGGAGGTTCGTCGGCGGAGAACGGTGGCTGGGTGAATTGCGATGGGGATTTTCTTGCGGCTTCGCCTTTATCGGTGGTGTTCCTCTTGTATTTGTATTTCTTTGCTGTACTAAGGATGCATACGTCAGGTGTTGGGGGGAAAGTCGGTGAAGGTTGTTGCCGTGAAAAGATTATTGTTGTTGTGTGGAGTTTGCGGAACCGCGGCTGTTCCGTTCGTGATGGTCTTGAAACTCGGCTGATTGGGGAAAAGGGGTGGTGTCTGTGCTGACTCTTCTTTTGTTGTCAGCTTTTGCTACTTCGATCTCCTTTTTTTTTCTTTGATTTCTTTAAACCATTTGGCTTTGTATGAAGCAGTTTTGGAGGAATAAGGGTTAGGGCGGATTTGTACGTGAATGTGATGGGGGAGAATCCGGTCTCCTCAAATGTGTACAAAATAGTTCTATTTATATTAGTGCATTAGGTTAAATTAAAAATGGAAAAAATAAATTAACGTTAAGACTATTAACATAACCAAATTATTTGTTTTGATTTTATCTAAAAATAGAGAAATCAAATCAAATAAGTTTTAATGCTAATTGACTTGGACCAAGAGCTAAGGAAAAACTATTATTTTAATTTTCTTGATTTTTTGTGACTATAAAAGCAATAAAATGGAGAAAAGTGAAAAAATAAATATATATATATTTTTTTAATTCCTAATTAAATAATACGAAAATTAAAAATTAAATGATTAAAAAAGTTATTTTTTGTGATTTTTAAATATAAAATTACAACTAAAATTAAAAAAAAATTAAGGGAGAAAAGTTAGAAGTGGAATTTGAACCTGGGACCCTGTACTTGCAACCTCACATTCTTACCAAACGCGCCATGTCATCTAATCGAAATAAATGACATTTCTGATTATATGAAGGCAAATTTTGGGGTATGACAGCTGTCCCTGTTCAATCTTCTTGAACCTGAAGAGGTAGAAGATGATTGGACACTGAAATGCCCTGAAATTTGCTTGCGTAGAGAAGGAATTCTGTGGGAGATGGGCTAATAGATGCCACCTATTTGCCTGGCAGGGTACTTATCTAAAGCGTATGCTTTTCAGACTTGGATCATTTGATTGTATCTGAGGATAGAGGAAATAATGTCTTACATAAGACTACCTGAAGAGGTTCCTGAACAGGGTATGTCGAAGGTTGATGTGAAGAAGCTTAGGTTTCGAACAATGCTTAGGAAGAATGTCTTGGGGAAGACTAACTGAGGAGTTCTTTAAAAGAATTAGGTGTGTCTTAGAAAAGATTGGATAAACATTTTAAGAATGCTACCTAGAAAGGCATGATATGTCTTAAATAAGACTACCTACACAGGTTCCTATAAAGGATATGAACGTCTTAACAAGACTATCTAGAGAGATTAGGATACGTCTTACACAAGACAAACCTAGAAAAGTTTTTTTGGAAAGGATGTGATACGTCTTACACAAGACTCACTTGGAAAAGCTCTTAGATAGGATACGGGATATCTTAAACAAGACTTACCTAGAGAGGTTCCTATAAAGGGAACGATACGTTTTAAACAAAACTATCTAGAAAGATTCCTATAAAGGGAACGATATGTTTTAAACAAAACTATCTAGAAAGATTCCTATAAAGGGAACGATGTGTTTTAAACAAAACTACCTATAAAGGTTCCTATAAAGGGCATGATATGTTTTAAACAAAACTACCTATAAAGGTTCCTATAAAGGATATGGCATGTCTTAAACAAAACTACCTAGAAAGGTTCCTATAGAGGACATAATACGTTTTAAACAAAAATTACCTAGAAAGGTTCCTATAGAGGACATAATAGGTTTTAAACAAAACTACCTAGAAAGGTTCCTATAAAGGACAAAAGATGTTTTAAACAAAACTACCTGGAAAGGTTCCTATAAAGGACAAAAGATGTTTTAAACAAAACTACCTGGAAAGGTTCCTATAAAGGCTATGAAATATTTTAAACAAAACTACCTAGAAAGGTTAGGATATGTCTTAAACAAGACTGCTTGGAAAGATTAGGATAATTGTCTTGGACAAGACTACCTGGAGAGGTAAGAAATTCTTTGATTGCTTCTGGATTGTCTTTAAAGAAAGACTTGGAATGAGGTATTAGAATTGTATCTGTTAAGATTGAATCGCTGATACGATCGTATTTGCACTGTAATTGGATGATAACATCCTCTTGATTATGAAGTGACCTGAAAAGGCAGTGTTAGTTTTATGCAATGTTATGATGCATGTGTCATGTAATGAGATTCTCAAAATAAATGAGAATTATGCATGTATGCCGATTCCATATTTTAGGTTGTAAGTGATACAGGCGTAAGAAGGCCAATTACACAACCATGCTCCTTGTATGATACTAGAGTGATCTCTCCGAAATCGGAAGTCTTGAGAGACGTGTCCCTTAACCTGAAGGAAGTATCTTTAGAGGGAACTCGAGTTTCACCATGTCTTGCCTGATATGCATTGCCCCAGTGTTTGATTTTTTGAAAGATATGCCCCTAGTCAATAGGATCCTTGGTTGTATGCCCCTGTTTTAGGAAAAC
Organism: Vicia villosa; assembly: GCF_029867415.1. Lineage (NCBI taxonomy): Eukaryota > Viridiplantae > Streptophyta > Magnoliopsida > Fabales > Fabaceae > Vicia > Vicia villosa. Next base: position 286,252 of record NW_026705705.1, on the reverse strand, counting down.
CCTCTGGATGTGGTTTCCCCATTCAAGAGTCTTTATCAGGAATGATCGTCTTTGATTAGACCAATTTTGAGGTCTCCTTGATGCTAAGTGTTGATTTGAATGTGAAGCAGATGCTTTTCAGAATGAGTCATGCGTTTAGGTTGCATCCTGACGGACAATGATTTGCTGAGTACTCAGAATGAGATAATGTCTTTTACAAGATTACCTGAAGAGGTCCTTTGGAAAAAATGAGAAATTGTCTTAAATAAGACTGTGCTTTAAACAAAGCTCAAAGGAATGTGTTTGTGCAGAGGGTCAAAAATATTCCTATAGAGGGAGAAACTGTTTTAAGGAATGTGGGGTTTTAAACAAAACTTTAGGAAAAACATCTTGAAGAAGATTACCCTAGAAAGGATGGTGAACTGTCTTAGAGAAGACTCTATACTTTAAACAAAGTTTGACAAGGTTCTTGGAAGCGTAAGAGAAGTTTGAATATGTCTTAAAAGACTAACTGGAAAAAGTTAAGAGATGTCTTACAGAAGACTACCTAGAAAAGGTTCTTGGAAAGGAATATGTCTTAGAGAAGACTGTCTGAAATGGTTTGAAAATAGAAAGGATAAGAAGGTGGGTCTTTAAAAGACTGTCTGAAAGAGGCTCCTAGAAAGGGTAAAAAGTATTTGAACAGTCTTAAAGAAGACTACATGGACAGATTGAAAAATATCCTATAAAGGTTCCTGGAAAGGATGTGAGAGTGGCATTGACGCCATCTGATACTGAGTGACCTTTGCAACATGCCCCCAGGTGATGGACTTGCCCCCTGGGCTATTCAGTGTCCTTGAGAGATTCTATGGATCTTGATTAGATTGCCCCATGTAAATGGGATAATGACGAGTTTTGCCATGTGTACACATTAGCCATCCCAGTCATGCGTAAGGGATGTTTCTTCTTTTGACGAGTTTTTAAAGCTACTTCGTCAGTCAGTAGGATTTTTTAGCCATTAGCCATGCCCCATGCAACTTCTCCCTGATGTTTAAACATCTGAATCCACATAGACAAGTGTACTTTGTAATGAAATTCATAAGATGCGAATGCATATGTCTGTCTTGAAAGTTTAAAAACATTTTTGAGTAAAACAAAGTTTTTTTTTTGTAAGAAAGTGATATCAACTCAAGAGTTATAGTAGACCTTAAGGAGTCGGGATACCTTTGGTAACGACATGCTTTCGAACTAACCATGCTTCAGTTAGGACTTTTAAGGGTTGTAACGTGGCCTGGTTCACGGTTTAAAGAAACAAAGGATAGAGGCTCAAAGTTTATTTGTACCCATCTCAATCTTCGTGATGTTCTCCAGTCCTATGCTCAGTTAACTATGCATTTAGTCTTCAAAAAGACTTTGGGAATATTGATATTTTTGATGGTTCAAAAACTAGAAGTTTATTTTGCAAAGGCAGTCATCCTCCTTTTTTGTAATATCTTTCCTTTTGTTGAAGGTACATAGTGACCTCTTTTCGACTATGTTATCCCTAACTTTTGCATGAACTGCTCGTTTTAAAACTACAGTCAGCGGGATGCCCCAATTTTGCCTAAGTCTCCTTAATAGGTTTTGACTTAGCAGGCCTTTGCATTGCTTTCTTTTTTTGCGGACATTGACTGCCGGACTTAATGATGACGGGGAACCATCGATGATTATGTTCAAAGGAACAACTTGGAATAATTGAGTTAACTGAGCAACTACCCTACCCCAGGTTATGTATTAAGGGTTTTATTTTATACGAAGGAAAACTCCTACTTCTTTAGGCTCAGAGGGGTTGACGAGGGATTAACATCCTTATATCTCCGTTATTTAGGAATTGAAACAATGCCTGTACATCGTCAACACGGTCTGTTCAAAAGCATAATGTATGAAATTGTGGTATCGTTTTCGTCATTCTCCCTCTAAAGGTGTACGACTTTTACGAGAGTTGAATATCACAAATGAGAAAACCGAGTAAAACACAGTTTTAAATATAGTGAGAACACTAGGAGTAAATCAAGACAAATGTAAGCAATGCATTAATGATTATTGTAAAGTACACAACATATGCCGTAAGACTAATGTTTAAACAAACGGAAAGAAATTGCGAGTGAAAACAAAACTAATGATCTAAGAAATCCTCCTTCTAGCCACCTATGGCATTAGACTTGTGAGGATCTTCGAACTCAATGAGCCCTTCTCCAATCAAATCTTAGATCTTGTGCTTTAACGGCCCACAATCCTCTGTATCATGACCAGGACTGTCTGAGTGATAAGCACACCTAGCATGATGTTTGTACCCAGGAGCGGGGTTAGCTGGAGCCGAGTATGGAGGCAGCAGAGTTACCAGGTTCTGGCTGAGCAGACATTGCAAAGTTTGAGACAATGGCATGTACAACGGAGTGAATGATCGTTTTGGCTTGGACCTCCAGGTGCGTTGGCCACCCTGTTGCTTTTGCTGATCCATTGATCTTTTCTGCTAAAATCTTGTTGGATAATATGGTCGGGATGTTAGGTTATCCTTCCCAATGGTCCCTTGTTATGGAGATAGAAGAGAAATCTTCTCTTAATGCCATGAAAATGATGTGTATGCCATGCATGATATCCTTTTTTCTTCTTTTTTTTGAATAAAATACGATGCAAGAATGCCCATGATGTATGATGAATGGAAAAAGAAATAATAAAAAATAATGATCAACACATATATATATATATATATATATATATATATATATATATATATATATATATATATATATATATACATATAGCACATAATCACATAAGTTCATAGGTTCGACGTAGCGGCTCTTGGGAGCCAACCTTTTTATATGGGGGTTCTAGAAGGTCTCATGGGGTCGTTCGTAGCCTCCGAGACTTTTTTGTCTCTTCGGATTTTAGAACAACTCATTTTATCCATGAGGTTCGAATTTTTGGGGTAGGTTCTCGGAGAGATCAGCCAAGTATCAAGTCCTGCCCTCAACAAAGTCAAGCCTCGTTTTGGACATTTCCGAATACTCAACCCACTCCGAGTGGAGTTATCAATGAGACTCGTAGGCGATTCATACTCCTTTTGGTCTCAAAGTTAACTCCCACACTTAGGGTTTTAACACTACATAATATATCCAGCAGTATATAAAAATATAATAGTTAACAAAATATAAATATATTCACATAGACAGTTAAATATAAACATATTATAAATAATTAAATATTTTTAGACAAAAATGAATAAACAATTTTTAAGAAATAAAAAAAAAAAATTGTAAACCCTGAAAAAGGCGCGTTAGCCAAACCCTAAAAAGCTGCCAAACCTAAACCCTGCCAAAACCTAAAACCTATAGGAGCATAGTAATTCACCGAAATAGTTATCCCCAGCAGAGTCGCCAGCTGTAGCAACCTGCCCTAAAAATTTAGACTTTTAGAGAGTCGCCACCTATTCTACCAAGGCGAATAGGAAACCTATGCAATTAAGAGATCAGGGTAAGATACTATATTCAGGTCGAGGGAAGGTGTTAGGCACCCTCAACCCTTTCCTAAAGGCTAACATCTCAAAGATAGAGGTTTATGGACATGATTAAGATTTGGAGGAGGGGAACTCGCCTTGTTGCCAAGTGCCTACGTATCTCCTTATGGAGAATCAGAGTCAACGTAGTTCGGGGTACGGGTTGTACGCCCTTAAGATTTGAAATTTGATTGAATGTGAATTTAGAGGCTTTTGAATGGCCTATGTAGTTTTGAATGAGGATGAAAATCCGTAGTTTGATTTGAAGTGTTTTGAATGTTTTAGATTTGGGCGTACAACCCTGGTTTTAATTTGTATCATTAATCGCGATGATCAATAGGTTTGATCACCATAATTAACAGATTAATAAAAGCATTGCTAATTATTCTAATCGATTGATTCGATTATCACCGTTAGCAAATTGATGTATTTTAATTATTTAATTTTATCGTTATCCCTCATAATCGATAGATTCGATTACAAATAATAACGAATATTGATAAAGGGAAAATGCTAATCATCGTAACCAATAGCTTTGGTTAAAACCATTTAGCAAAATAAATGTTATTTTAATATTTTATTTCCCACCAATGCGACTATTAGATATAATCGGATCGAAGAGAAAATTGATAAATCAATCAAGAATTAATATTAATATATTAATTAATTTATTTTATTTTAAAAGGGGTGCATTTTATTGAAGGATTAAATAACCAAAAGTAAACTAATTTCTAAATCCCTAATTTTCCAACTAATAATACATATACAATAAAAAGGGAAAGATAGCCATTAAAATGATTAAGAAATAAACAAAAACAAGTTAACATGGGATAATGAAAAAGGGATTAATTATATTGAATTTATTTGAATTGATATCAAATTGATTGTAACGTTCACAGTAACAAGAGTAACGTTCACAGTAACAAGATTAATTTCCTATCTCTCAGATTAAAGCCACTTGATAAAAGATAGTAAGCATTGTTATTTGACTTTTCAAACCTTAAAACTACCCAATTAAAACATGACATGTAGCATAACCTGTTATAATGGTTGAATTAAACAACACATATCATTAGATTTATAATTATTGGAAGTTGGAATGCAACCGAAGTAAACCCATTCCTCTATTTGTTCTTTAAAAGCAATATCAATCTTTTCTGTAAACAAGACTCAATTAAGCTAACAAAACAAAATCCAGGAATGATTAGGCAAGCTTACCGGTGGTTGATCTGCGATGTCGTCCGGCGATGTGGTGGTGCGGAGGTTCGTCGGCGGAGAACGGTGGCTGGGTGAATTGCGATGGGGATTTTCTTGCGGCTTCGCCTTTATCGGTGGTGTTCCTCTTGTATTTGTATTTCTTTGCTGTACTAAGGATGCATACGTCAGGTGTTGGGGGGAAAGTCGGTGAAGGTTGTTGCCGTGAAAAGATTATTGTTGTTGTGTGGAGTTTGCGGAACCGCGGCTGTTCCGTTCGTGATGGTCTTGAAACTCGGCTGATTGGGGAAAAGGGGTGGTGTCTGTGCTGACTCTTCTTTTGTTGTCAGCTTTTGCTACTTCGATCTCCTTTTTTTTTCTTTGATTTCTTTAAACCATTTGGCTTTGTATGAAGCAGTTTTGGAGGAATAAGGGTTAGGGCGGATTTGTACGTGAATGTGATGGGGGAGAATCCGGTCTCCTCAAATGTGTACAAAATAGTTCTATTTATATTAGTGCATTAGGTTAAATTAAAAATGGAAAAAATAAATTAACATTAAGACTATTAACATAACCAAATTATTTGTTTTGATTTTATCTAAAAATAGAGAAATCAAATCAAATAAGTTTTAATGCTAATTGACTTGGACCAAGAGCTAAGGAAAAACTATTATTTTAATTTTCTTGATTTTTTGTGACTATAAAAGCAATAAAATGGAGAAAAGTGAAAAAATAAATATATATATATATATATATTTTTTTAATTCCTAATTAAATAATACGAAAATTAAAAATTAAATGATTAAAAAAGTTATTTTTTGTGATTTTTAAATATAAAATGAAAATAAAATTACAACTAAAATTAAAAAAAAATTAAGGGAGAAAAGTTAGAAGTGGAATTTGAACCTGGGACCCTGTACTTGCAACCTCACATTCTTACCAAACGCGCCATGTCATCTAATCGAAATAAATGACATTTCTGATTATATGAAGGCAAATTTTGGGGTATGACAGCGAGACCACTATTGAATTCGTCCGGACTTTGTGAATTCAACCCTGACCTCAATTTTGCATGAAAGTCCCTGTACAGAAAAAACCTAAAACGAAACCCTAACATTCTACAATGGCATATCTCGATACAAGTGTGTAAACAATGCATTAACCACCCAGAAACATTCAACACAACATAACAAACAATTTTATGCAATCAAAACATGCGTATGTGCCATGAATTAGAGTAATCGAGTTAAAAAGTTCCATGACATACCTCGGTTTATAGGAGGTAAATCTGGGGGTGTTGATGTCGAGCAGTGATCCAAACACCTTCAATGATCCTCAGGGAACGTGTGGTAATGCTCAGAACTGGTTGAATCGCTCTCAAACTCCAAAACCGGTTTCAAGATTTTTTGTGAAAAAAAGCTCTTGAATGGGGTTCTCTTTTGCCAAAATTTTTCGTCCCTTAGGGTTTGTACAGGTTATGAACTTATATGAGATGGAATTAGGGTGAAAATTTGATCTTGAATCTTGCTAAATCTTTGATTTGCCATTGAAGAAATTTGATTGAAAATATGATTTTAAAACTTCTAATTTTGGCCAATATGATCCAATCTCCTTTCAATTAGTTGGTGTACGAAATTTGAATGATATTGAGACATTATTGATGATTGTATTGGATCCAAATCATATCTTTTACCAAATATTTGATTTTCCTTTGATTTACTTAATTTTAATCTTCTTTTAAATGAATAAAAATTCATAATAAATCAAATAAATCACATAATTTAGTGGAAATTGGATTTTGAATCTTGGATATCATGAGGATGAAGATTGGGCAAAAAAAGATTGGATTTGATTGCAAAAAGATCCATTTTGAAGCCTTTTACTTCACATTTTTTCCCTTAAATTTGTCCAACTTTGACAAGGCATATCTCCCTCAATTTTTAAGATATGGAAGAGTTCTAGGACTTTTTGAAAACCTCAAGATGTCCTCTATAAGCCACTTTGGAAGATTTTTTCCATTTGAGGATTTTATCTTGATGATATTGGATTTGACAAAAAACTGCTTTTGGTTGACTTTCAAAAAGGACCTGTAATCTTTTGATCCATATCTCTTAAATGAAGCATTTTTAGACTTGGCTTGTGAGAGACAAAGTTGTAGAGAATCAAATTTCCTTCAAAATGAGCTTTGGATGGAAAATTTCTTATGTTCCATGTAAAAGTTATGACTGGTCAAAGTTCAGTTGACTTTAGGTCAAAAAACCCTAATTTAGAAACTTTAGGTTTTGTTGATTTCTGAACTTTCCTTGAAGAATCATGATCAATCCTTGATCAAATGATGAATGATACCTCAGAATAAGGATGTTGACAAAAAATCAGGAATTTTGACTGTACTTTGACCACAGTTGACTTTTAGGTCAAACTAGTCGATTGTTGAGTTCTGAGCAATTGACTGGGCAATCCTTGGAATTGAAGCTTGTATTTTGCCATAGAGATAGTTTGAAACATCATAAGCCATATGAAATCCATTGGAGACTTTGATTCACTGATATTTGTTAGACGATAGGACTGGTCTAGAGGGGGTGAATAGACCACCTTTTTCGACTTAAGAAAATTTTAGCTATTTGAAACGTGACTTCCCTGAATCACTTAATCGTCTAAGATGATTATGTTATCGGGGACCGGATATGTGCACTAAACCGAACGGATGAGAATGTCAAGTGATGAATTACGTTTTAACGAATATCTCGATTGTCTCAATTACACACTATATGGTATATTACTCACAATGAACGTTTTCACTAAAATATGAACAAAAATTTGATTGAGTAATTTTATCGAACACTTGGTGATCGATATTTTACTTAACCTTAGTTTTGTTCAATAATGGAAATAAACGAAAACAAGTGAAAATGCGATAAAGTAAAAACAATAAGGAACAGGATATTTGTTTAGGCAGTTCCTCTATCGTCCTCGCAGGAGTACGTCTGCCCCTAATTTCAAATGAAATTAGGAAAGTTTTATTTGATTGCAAAATGTTTAACAAGGATAGAAAGTACCAACCACCAACTACAATCATGCAGTAAAATTGAAATACAATTCGATCCTCCCCTTGGTTCAAGTCGAATCAAGTCAATGTCTACGATCTTCACGATCAAGACCCCGATCGTTCCTTTCTCAATCCTCCGGTTGTAGCAAGTTTGTTGAGTAGATCTTCAATCTCTCAAACCCTTATGCACGGCTGAATTGATTACCAAAGCGAATCAATCGTCAAAAACCTTCGAACAAAATCTTTGATGAGAAAGGAAAAACCCTAAGGTTTTATACAAGAAACACCCTCAACAATCTTCACTCGAACAAGATGAATGTCTACCGTCGAATCTCGAACAAGACAAACTCTACCGTCGAACCTTATCAACACACTTTCCTTACTTCGATCGAGAAAGATGATTATGTGTGATTCTCGATCAATAAGCGAAAGGTTGAAGATGAGAAGAAGCTGAGTCTATATTTCACGTTTCTTGTTGTTTTGCTATAGAATGATCACTTGAGTATTTATACCACACTTGATGCATATACCAATTTGAACACAGCAGAAAAACCAGATTAATTTGCGATAGGTCGACATGCTCTCTGCATAGGTCGACCTATTGAGTTTGTTGCACCTGAGAAAGAGGAATGTGTGACACTTGCGTCGACCTGAAGGGTCGGCGTGCGCATTCCCGTGAGTTCCCCAAAGTCCTGTGCATCGACATACTCCATCCATGCGTCGACGCATTTTACTTTTTCATCTGAGGTTCAAAAGCTGGATGCGTTGACCTGAAGGGTCAGCATGCACATACCCGAGATAAACTCAAAGTTCCATGCGTCGACCTATGCATGTAATGCGTCGACGCATTCACTCCTTACTTGGAATCTTTCAGAGTCAGCTTGCAATGGGTCGACCTATTGCATCCATGAGTCGACCTATTAGTGTCTTGTGGTCAAAGATGCTTGTCTTTGTTGCATTAGCTCGGTTTCTCAGATTCCATTTGGGTTGTAGTTGATTCACAATGTTTTGACGTCATGAAAACTACACCTTGCCCTCACATACTCCCCCTTTTTGATGATGGCAAAAATTGTGAATCTTTGTATCGAGGCATTGCTTAACCGAGGTTCTTGCTCCCCCTTTCTGTGTGCTCCCCCTATCTTGGTGCATTTTTTTCCATTGCTTGCTGATTCACTCAGTTTTCTCCACCTTTGACAACATCAAAAAGAGACAGGCAGTATTATACATATATGGTGGAATAACATAGTTCAGTTTTGATCATTTCTAAGCCCTTTTGCAATCATAATCATAAAGCATTCATTCACATAAAACAATGCTGAATGATAAAATAAACGGCAATATAACATAAATAGCTAAACGATAATGAGCACATAGCTCAATTCAAATCCTTACACACACACCAAGTACGGTAGAATTATGTCTAGCAGAAGATAAAATTAAGTCACAAAATACAAATAAAATGTTCATGACAATATGGAAATGTTTAATGCAAAGAAAATTAAAAGAGAACACTAGGCATTTGCATCATCATCTCCTTCTTGAGCCGATGGTGGTGGTTGAGACGAATGAACTGGAGGAAATGGGTAGTGTTGCATGAAGGCACTTGTGAAGGAGGAGATTTGGTTGCTCTGGGCATCCAACATGCCATAGAGCGTGTTGTACCTTTGCTCTTGAAGTGTCGAGTAGGCGGTAAACTGAGCACCTTGCTCAGTGACACGAGCGGTTAGAGTGGTTAGGCGCTCATTCATCAAATTTAAATTTTCAATTTGTTGAAGACGCATAGCCTCCATCACTTGTGTAATATTCGAGCCGCCAGTTTCAGCACCCACATCTTCATCTTCATCTTCACCTGCAATGTCTTCCTCTTCATCAATGTTCATTTCGTCCTCATCTTCTCTATTGAGATCCGGATTGTTGCCTCGTAGAACAGCACAATAGGCACCCGTGGCGCGATTGTAGAAAAATCCCATCATATTCAGTGTCTTCTTGGTGAATTCTTGGTCAATGGATATGGTCTTCTTTGGAAGCTGCTGAGATGGAATGTTGACTTTGTTAAGCACCCATTGGATGAGAGATGCATATCCAATAGCGGTTCCTCTACCTGATTCCTTTAATTCAAACATACGCTTCGCAATAAAATGCGTCCAATTGACCGGAATTCGGCTCTTAATCAACCAAACTAAGTTGTCGGTGATGGCGTATGTGGTTGTACCCATCTGAAAGTTGAAGGAACTCCCTTGGAGGTGTCCTTGCATACCATTATAGAAAACCCTTACCAGATCCTCATTGTACTCATGGCTTAGTTCAAGAAAAGTACCCAAATGTTGAAATTCAATTAGTTCCATTACCTGTTGAAGATGAAGTCTTCGTAGAGTTCCGGTGAACAGCATGAATTGTTTGATGACTTTTCGGTTTCTGAAGTGGGAAGAGTAGGATTCCATAAGAGCATCCGGAATGAGAGATAAGGCATCCTCTACTTCAGGTTGTTGTTGAGAGGAAGAGTCTTCTCTGCTTGCTCTCTTTCTCAGTGATTTGTGGGAAGCCATGGATGAGTGAGAGAGAGGAGATGAGTGATTCTTAGGGTTTTTGGGAGAGGGTCGGCGCAAGAGGAGAAGGAAGATAATGAAATAGCTTTGTGTTCCCTTTTAAAAAATAACCTAATTTTGAAATTTTGTGAACGATGCGTCGACCTATGCAGTGGATGCGTCGACGCATTAGCCTTAAATTTTTAAAATTATTTTTGAGTAAGTCGACTCACATAAAGAGTAGGTCGACCTAAGGCTTGCAAATTTCAAAATTTGGCATTATGCAATGAATGTATGCATGTTATGACCAAATCTTGCATAGATTAAACATATTGATGAACACATTTCAACTTTACCATAGTGATACATTACCATGAATTGAGTTTTAAGATTGAAACGATATTACCTTTACATAAGGGAGATGAGAAACAAGCCCTCACATATCTTTTAATGAACACTTCAAACATTGTGAGAGCATAGATAATGATAGTAAATAAAGCATATGCAACTACTCATAGTTGCAACCTATCCGATATATCAAGGACGCCGAGTTCCCTACGGATGTGAAAGAAGGGCTCGGTAGCTAGTGGTTTTGTAAAGATGTCGGCAAGTTGATTTTTGCTATCAACATGCTCAAACACTACATCACCCTTCTCAACATGATCCTTAAGGAAATGGTGTCGTATTTCTATGTGTTTAGTGCGAGAGTGTAAGACCGGATTTTTGGTTAGATTGATAGCACTTGTGTTATCACAAAAGATAGGAATATGATCAAGCTTGACATTGAAGTCAAGTAATTGTTTCTTGAGCCAAAGTATTTGAGCACAACAATTACCAGCCGCTACATATTCCGCCTCGGCGGTTAACAAAGAAACGGACACTTGTTTCTTGCTATGCCAACTAACCAAGGAATTTGAAAAGAAGTGACATGTTCCACTAGTGCTTTTCCTATCCAATTTGCACCCGGCTAAGTCGGAATCGAAATATCCAACCAAAGAGCAATCACTACCTTTGGAGAACCATAAGCCATGCTTAGTTGTACCTACAAGATACCTAAGTATGCGCTTAACGGCTTTTAAGTGAGACTCCTTGGGACATGATTGATATCTTGCACACATGCATGCACTAAACATAATATCGGGACGGGAAGCGGTAAGGTAAAGTAGGGAACCGATCATACCTCTATACCTTTTTACATCAACCGACTTACCATGTTCATCCCGATCAAGATTTACCGCGGTAGGCATAGGAGTGTCAATGGCCTTGGACTTTGCCATATCAAACCCTTTGATGAGTTCTTGACAATACTTGGTTTGACTCACAAACGTTCCTTCTTTTAGTTGCTTTATTTGAAGTCCAAGGAAGTAGTTTAGTTCACCCATCATGCTCATTTCAAATTCTCCCTGCATAAGCTTAGAAAACTCCTTTACAAGAGTCATGTTAGTAGAACCAAAGATAATATCATCCACATACACTTGAACTAATATTGAATGTTTTTCATGTCTCTTAATGAATAGGGTAGTATCAACTTTCCCTCTTGAGAAACCTTGATTAATTAGAAAATTGCTAAGCCGCTCGTACCAAGCTCTAGGAGCTTGTTTTAAACCATACAAGGCACGCTTAAGTTTATAAACATAATCAGGATAATCAACGTTTTCAAATCCGGAAGGTTGAGATACATAAACCTCTTCATTAATAAACCCATTTAAAAAAGCACTCTTAACATCCATTTGATAAAGCTTAAAGTTTTGTGAACATGCATATGCAATTAACAAGCGAATTGCCTCAAGTCGGGCGACTAGAGCATAGGTCTCGTCATAGTCGATCCCTTCCTCTTGGCTATACCCTTGAGCAACAAGACGGGCCTTGTTGCGAGTGATGATACCGTTTTCGTCTAGTTTGTTCCTAAACACCCATTCAGTGCCAATTACTCGATGGTCTCACGGAGGAGGGACAAGGTCCCAAACCTCATTTCTCTTAAATTGGTTTAGCTCTTCTTGCATAGATAAATACCAATGCTCATCGACTAATGCATCTTTTGAGTTTTTAGGCTCAATTTGAGAGACGAAAGAATAATAAAAACAAAAGTTACTTATCCTTGACCGTGTTGTCACCCCTTTTGATATGTCTCCTAGAATGTTCTCCATAGGATGGTCCTTAGAAGATTTCCATGCACGAGGAAGATCACTCTTCTCGCTTGGTTGATCTTTTACTTTCTCTTTAGGTGTTTGATCCACTTCCTCTTCATTATTCTCGGGTAAGAGGGATTCTTTATCTTTCTCAAGCTTGGCATCCGGATCATTAAGTAAACTCTCAGTTGAGACACCTGCACCATTAAGAACACTACCTTTTCCGACAACTTTCGGACAAGACTCATCAAAAGAGACATGTACGGACTCTTCAACAATATGTAACCTTTTGTTGTATACTCTATAGGCTTTACTAGATTGAGCGTATCCTAGAAAGATACCCTCATCCGCTTTTGCATCAAACTTGCCAAGACTTTCTTTTCCATTGTTTAGAACAAAGCATTTACATCCAAATACATGAAGGTGAGAAATGTTAGGTTTTCTCCCTTTTAAGAGTTCATACGGTGTTTTGTTTAGAATAGGACGTATCAGGATCCTATTCAGAACATAACAAGCCGTATTAATGGCATCGGCCCAAAAATATTTTGGAAGCCCATGTTCATTAATCCTAGTTCTCCCAAGTTCTTCCAACACTCGATTTTTACGCTCCACAACTCCATTTTGTTGGGGGGTTCGTGGTGCGGAGAAATTATGATTAATACCATGATTGCCACAAAACTCTTCAAAGAGATAGTTTTCAAACTCACCTCCATGATCACTTCGGATGGATACTATGTTAATGTTTAATTTATTTTGAATTAACTTGGAAAATTTCTCAAATGCGGAGAAGGTGTCACTTTTATTTGCTAAGAAAATCGTCCAACAATATCTAGAGAAGTCATCAACTATGACATACCCATAATAGTTTCCACCTAGACTTTTTATTCTAGATGGTCCAAAGAGGTCCATATGGAGAAGTTCAAGAGGTCTTGTAGTTGAAACAATGTTTTTAGATTTAAAAGAGATCCTCGTTTGCTTTCCCATTTGGCACGCATCGCATAAGTGATCTTTGGAAAACTTTATTTTAGGTAGGCCGGACACTAAGTCTTTTGAGACGATTTTATTAAGCAAATCAAAGTTGACGTGAGCTAAACGTCTATGCCAAAGCCATGAGTCTTCACTCATAGTTGCTAGACATTTTTCTTCAATCGAGGATACATCATTTAGATCAAGCATGTATACATTATCTACCCTCAGGCCTTTGAACACGTCATCTTTCTTGTCATCATTTCGAATTATGCAACTTTCTTTAGAAAATGATACTGAGTATCCTTTGTCGCATAATTGACTGATGCTAATAAGATTGTGTTTAAGGCCCTCAACTAGAAGGACGTCAGAGATAGTAGTAGAAGAGGGATTACCTACACTACCTTTACCGAGTATTGCTCCCTTGTTTTTATTACCATAGGTCACAAATCCTTTCTTCTTAGCCACAAAGTCATAGAATAAAGATAAGTCACCCGTCATATGTCTTGAGCATCCGCTATCTAGAAACCATCTTCTTTCGGATGGCTCAAGACATTCCACCTACAAATTTAAACAAGGGAAATAGGTACCCAATTTTCATTGGGTCCTTGTGTGTGAGTGAAACAAAGGTTGCTCTTGGGAGTCCATTTGAAAATGCCTTTGGGAACCAAGAATCTCCTAAAGCGACATTTTTTAATGGTATGTCCCCTTTTGCAACAATATAGACATCTTGAGTTTGAGTAGTCATCACATTTACTAGATTGATCTTTTATCACATAAGTGTATCGTTGATACGAATTTATCATACTGTTTTTGAAGTGTGATCGATCAATAGCATATGTGATTTTTGGTTGTGAGGCCTTGTCTAATTTGGCTTTGATAGTTTTAACTTCTTTTTGCCAAATGTGACAAGTTTCACATCCTCCCCACTTAAACAAAGGACCTTTGTCAACAACGCTTGTGTCTTTGATACTTTTGATCATAGATTCCTTGAGAGTTTCTAATTCCTTTTCGGAATCGGAAACTTTCTTCTCAAGGTATTTAAAAATTCTTTTATTTGAGGCTAAGCGTTGAAATGCTTCCTTAGCTTCATGATGCAAGGTATCAAAGGCATGCTTTAATTCAAAATAAGATATAGCATCAACATTATTATATTTATCATGACTTACAATCTTTTTCTTCTTTTGATGTGCCATGAGACATAGGTTGACGGTTTCCTCTTCATCTCTTGAGCTTTCTTTGCTAGATGAGTCACTATCACTTTCCCAAGCGATGTAGGCTCTTCTTCCTTTTGGTTGCTTCTTTTGAGGTTTACTTTTGGTCTTATCTTTCTTTAGTGAAGGGCAATCCGGTTTGTAGTGACCGGGTTTTCCACAGTTGTAACAAGATCCTCTAGGTTTAGTCTTCTTGTACTCATCTTGCTTGTTAGACTTTGATTGACGTCTATAATCAACTAGATTGTTGTCCGAGTGCTTAATTTCATTCTTTCGAAGATATTTGTTGTACCTTCTTACGAATAATCCCATATCTTCATCCGGACTTTCATCTTCATCACTAGACTCACTATCACATGTATCTTTGGTGGATGACTTAGAACTTGAAGCCTTTAAAGCGATAGACTTCTTTTCCGTGTCCTTTGACTTTTCTTTCTTTTCTTTCTTTTCGTGCTTGTTTAGGTTCATGAGGTCTTGCTCATGTTCTTCAAGATTTCCGAATAGAGCTGTGAGATCCAATGTAGTGAGATCATTGGCTTCTTTGATTGCGGTGACCTTCGGTTGCCATTCCCTACTAAGACATCTCAAAACTTTGTTAGTAGCTACGGCATTGGGAGTAATATGTCCCAATGTGTGTAATCGATTTATAATGTGAGAAAATCTCTTTTGCATATCCGCAATGGTTTCACCATGCTTCATATGAAAGAGATCAAACTCTTGCGTTAAAGTATTGATTCTAGCTAGCTTAACATCATTAGTTCCTTCATGGGCGACTTGTAATGCATCCCACATTGCCTTAGCCGATTGGCAATGCGACACACGAAAGTACTCATCGACCCCTAAGGAGGCTATAATCATGTTTCTAGCTTTCCAATCATACCCGTAATTCTTTTCATCTTTTTCATCCCATTGTGCTTGAGGTTTAGGTCTTGTGATGCCAGCATCGTTGGTTATGGTGATAGCCATAGGACCATTGACGATGACATCCCAAATTTTTCTATCAACGGAGTTGATATGAATGCACATACAGTCTTTCCAATAACTATAGTTTTCTCCAGTGAAAACAGGCGCTTTAGTATACGCCCCTTTTTGACCGTTCTCTATTTTCTAAAAATTTATATCAAGCACTAGAATGAACCGGAGCTCGTGATACCACTTGTTAGACGATAGGACTGGTCTAGAGGGGGGTGAATAGACCACCTTTTTCGACTTAAGAAAATTTTAGCTATTTGAAACGTGACTTCCCTGAATCACTTAATCGTCTAAGATGATTATGTTAACGGGGACCGGATATGTGCACTAAACCGAACGGATG
Organism: Vicia villosa; assembly: GCF_029867415.1. Classification (NCBI taxonomy): domain Eukaryota; kingdom Viridiplantae; phylum Streptophyta; class Magnoliopsida; order Fabales; family Fabaceae; genus Vicia; species Vicia villosa. Next base: position 270,367 of record NW_026705705.1, on the reverse strand, counting down.
AGAATGTCAAGTGATGAATTACGTTTTAACGAATATCTCGATTGTCTCAATTACACACTATATGGTATATTACTCACAATGAACGTTCTCACTAAAATATGAACAAAAATTTGATTGAGTAATTTTATCGAACACTTGGTGATCGATATTTTACTTAACCTTAGTTTTGTTCAATAATGGAAATAAACGAAAACAAGTGAAAATGCGATAAAGTAAAAACAATAAGGAACACGATATTTGTTTAGGCAGTTCCTCTATCGTCCTCGCAGGAGTACATCTGCCCCTAATTTCAAACGAAATTAGGAAAGTTTTATTTGATTGCAAAATGTTTAACAAGGATAGAAAGTACCAATCACCAACTACAATCATGCAGTAAAATTGAAATACAATTCGATCCTCCCCTTGATTCAAGTCGAATCAAGTCAATGTCTACGATCTTCACGATCAAGACCCCGATCGTTCCTTTCTCAATCCTCCGGTTGTAGCAAGTTTGTTGAGTAGATCTTCAATCTCTCAAACCCTTATGCACGACTGAATTGATTACCAAAGCGAATCGATCGTCAAAAACCTTCGAACAAAATCCTTGATGAGGAAGGAAAAACCCTAAGGTTTTATACAAGAAACACCCTCAACAATCTTCACTCGAACAAGATGAATGTCTACTGTCGAATCTCGAACGAGACAAACTCTACCGTCGAACCTTATCAACACACGTTCCTTACTTCGATCGAGAAAGATGATTATGTGTGATTCTCGATCAATAAGCGAAAGGTTGAAGATGAGAAGAAGTTGAGTCTATATTTCACGTTTCTTGTTGTTTTGCTATAGAATGATCACTTGAGTATTTATACCACACTTGATGCATATACCAATTTGAACACAGCAGAAAAACCAGATTAATTTGCGACAGGTCGACCTGCTCTCTGCATAGGTCGAACTATTGAGTTTGTTGCACCTGAGAAAGAGGAATGTGTGACACTTGCGTCGACCTGAAGGGTCGGCGTGCGCATTCCCGTGAGTTCCCCAAAGTCCTGTGCGTCGACCTACTCCATCCATGCGTCGACGCATTTTCCTTTATCATCCGAGGTTCAAAAGCTGGATGCGTCGACCTGAAGGGTCAGCGTGCGCATACCCGAGATAAACTCAAAGTTCCATGCGTCGACCTATGCATGTAATGCATCGACGCATTCACTCCTTACTTGGAATCTTTTAGAATCAGCTTGCAATGGGTCGACCTATTGCATCCATGAGTCGACCTATTAGTGTCTTGTGGTCAAAGATGCTTGTCTTTGTTGCATTAGCTCGGTTTCTCAGATTCCATTTGGGTTGTAGTTGATTCACAATGTTTTGACGTCATGAAAACTACACCTTGCCCTCACATACTCCCCCTTTTTGATGATGGCAAAAATTGTGAATCTTTGTATCGAGGCATTGCTTAACCGAGGCACGCGGTTCCGGTGGCAAAATTTTGCTAACGAAAAGGGCTACAACTTTGTTGAAGAACTCAAAGCCAAATTCTGAAGTTAAGGGCTAACACGGCCCGTGTTACCTAACACGGGCACCCGTGTCAGAAGTGCTGGGAGTGATTTTGAAAATTTAAGTTCAGAGGGCCAACACGGCCACCCGTGTTGCCTGACACAGGCAGTGTTGGCTAAAATGCTGATTTTGCTGATTTTTATGATTTTTTATTAAGTGTTGACCCAAGGGGGTATTTTGGGTACTTCCAACCAACCTAAGTGAGTTTGCACTATTTAGAAGAGTTTTAACGATGAATTAGAGGACTTTTTGGCCGAGAGAAGAAACAAGATTAAAGATTGGAGAAAACAAGGGTTTGGGAGAGAAGAAGGTTTTCATGAACGGAAGCGATTGAAGATCAACTTTCATCTCAATTCTTGTAATTTCTCTATTTTATATTTTGTTTTCTTTGAACAATATGAGTAACTAAACCCTAATGCTAGGGGGTGTCCCTGATTTGATTCTGTAATGATTTTGAATTCCTGAATTCATCAATAGATTTGTTTTCTTATTTAATTTAATTGTATAAGGTTTTTATGCTTTCTTTTTCGGAACAACAAGATTGATTTACGGTTAACAACCAGCTGGACAGCGGTTGTTAAGGTTTTTGTACAATTAGACTATAGTAGATATCACCTAGGACTAGGGATACCCTATAGTTACTGGTTAACTCTTGATTAAATAAAGGCTTGATTTCATCATAATTCTCTAAGGACTTAGGATTTAGGATGAATGTTCAAAGGTTTTCCCGCTAAGGAATTAGGGGAAAATATCCTAAAGGGCTGGTAATTGAATAGTATGAACTTGTTGAGGAGATCTAAATCCAAGGTTATTACAGGAACAATCACACACTTTACCCTAGCATAATACTCATATTTGGCAAAAAGCCAATTTACTTTTCTGCTTATTTTAATTATTGTTTAGTCATAATTTCCAAACACAACCCCAACATTAGTTTTTGTTTAATTGAACCACTATTGAAACTCGATATTAACGTGCAGTCCTTGAGATCGACATTCGGGGAATTTCCCTATTATTACCACAGAGGCAAAATAGTACACTTGCTTAGAGATGCCATCCAGTTGTTGGGGATATGAAGTGGGCTTTTAAGATTCCACCTGTCCTGATAAGTTTTTGAAAGCCAGATTGAATCATACATTAGACTATACTGAACTTGAAGCGTCGAGAAGTAATTGTTGAGTGTTAGTCGTGTCGGCACCATTCGTAGTAACTGAATTAGACTTTGGAAACGTTGATCGTGTCTACATCGTTCGTGATGATAGAATTAGATCTTTGAAGGTCGATCGTGTCAGCACGGTTCGTAGTAGCTGAATTAGATCTTGGAAGGTTGATCGTGTCCACACCGTTCGTGATGATGGAATTAGATCCTTGAAGGTTGATCGTGTCAGCACCGTTCGTAATAACTGAATTAGATCTTTGAAAGTTTTTCGTGTCAGCACCGTTCGTGATGATGGAATTAGATCCTTGAAGGTTGATCGTGGCAGCACCGTTCGTAGTAACTGAATTAGATCTTTGAAAGTTTGTCGTGTCAGCACCGTTCGTAGTAACTGAATTGGACTTTAGAAAGATGATTGTGTCTATACCGTTCGTGATGATAGAAATAGATCTTTGAAGGTCGATCGTGTCAGCACCGTTCATAGTAACTGGATTAGATCTTTGAAAGTTTACCGTGTCAGTACCGTTCGTAGTAACTGAATTAGGTCAGAAGTGCTGGGAGTGATTTTGAAAATTTAAGTTCAGAGGGCCAACACGGCCACCCGTGTTGCCTGACACAGGCAGTGTTGGCTAAAATGCTGATTTTGCTGATTTTTATGATTTTTTATTAAGTGTTGACCCAAGGGGGTATTTTGGGTACTTCCAACCAACCTAAGTGAGTTTGCACTATTTAGAAGAGTTTTAACGATGAATTAGAGGACTTTTTGGCCGAGAGAAGAAACAAGATTAAAGATTGGAGAAAACAAGGGTTTGGGAGAGAAGAAGGTTTTCATGAACGGAAGCGATTGAAGATCAACTTTCATCTCAATTCTTGTAATGTCTCTATTTTATATTTTGTTTTCTTTGAACAATATGAGTAACTAAACCCTAATTCTAGGGGGTGTCCCTGATTTGATTCTGTAATGATTTTGAATTCCAGAATTCATCAATAGATTTGTTTTCTTATTTAATTTAATTGTATAAGGTTTTTATGCTTTCTTTGTCGGACCAACAAGATTGATTTACGGTTAACAACCAGCTGGACAGCGGTTGTTAAGGTTTTTGTACAATTAGGCTATAATAGATATCACCTAGGACTAGGGATACCCTATAGTTACCGGTTAACTCTTGATAAAATAAAGGCTTGATTTCATCATAATTCTCTAAGGACTTAGGATTTAGGATGAATGTTCTAAGATTTTCCCGCTAAGGAATTAGGGGAAAATATCCTAAAGGGCTGGTAATTGAATAGTATGAACTTGTTGAGGAGATCTAAATCCAAGGTTATTACAGGAACAATCACACACTTTACCCTAGCATAATACTCATATTTGTAAAAAAGCCAATTTACTTTTCTGCTTATTTTAATTATTGTTTAGTCACAATTTCCAAACACAACCCCAACATTAGTTTTTGTTTAATTGAACCACTATTGAAACTCGATATTAACGTGCAGTCCTTGAGATCGACATTCGGGGAATTTCCCTATTATTACTACAGAGGCAAAATAGAACACTTGCTATTTTACCGATCAAGTTTTTGGCGCCGTTGCCGGGGACTGCCAAAATATAGAGTTTTGATTTTAGTTCAATTGAAATTTTGTTACTCGTTAACTAAAAATTTGTTTTCAGTTTTTGTTTATTTGAATTTGATTTTATTATAAAAAAAAAGAAAAAAAAAGTCAGATTATTTTTTCTTCATGAATTCTTCTATACTTTGCTACTAACAAATTGTCTGAGTTTTGTTGCTATGTATTATTTCGATACATTGCCACCTGTATCTCCTGCATGTTGGTCCCCTGATTCGGGAGTCACCTTGGAAGAGGCGACTAAAATTTTTAAAGCATATAAGAGAGAGGTAAGAATCCTTATGAATGAATGTAAGGAAGCTAACTTTTATCCAGATAGGTTTATTTGGAGAAAGTTAGAGTTGGAAGAAAAATATGTGGAACCAGAAGAAAAATGCATAACATCAGATGAAGAGGATGCAGTAAAAATAGAAGAAGAATTTGAGGTAAAAAAGAAATGTGGGGAAGAAGAAATAAGGAAACTTGAAGATGATCGAGTTTTGGATAAAACCACAAATTTAACAATTTGTGAAGATGTGGACATCCCACAAGAAAATCTTCAACAAAAGAGTATCCCCAAAAACTATTTTTATAACAAGGCAGATGAAAGACAAGAAATTGACAAAGTATTGAAAGACATTTATGCCTTGTTCAATAAAATCAAGCAAAAAAGGATTTGGCAGCAACATCATCAATACTTTAAGTTCATGGGAATGCTACCAAAAAAAAGAAAGAAAAAAGATGATGTGTTCTTTGTGTCATATATGCCACCCTAACAAGAGGAATGGATCGTCGAGCCATGCGACGTTAAACGAAGCGCTTCGTGGAAGGCAACCCATGCTTTTAACAACTTAGTTTTCTTTTTGTGTTTTCTTGTTTTTTGTTTCAGGAAATATAAAGGGGGACTTTCTGGTGAATGCTTGAAAGCTGCAGTTAGAGTTGCACTATCCTCTGTGAGTCACCCCTCTCGGGCTTGTTCTGAAACATTGGGGCCAATGTTTAGTTCAAGTTTGGGGGAGGATTTACTCTTGCATTTTTCTTTTTATGTTTTTGTTATGATGTGTAAAACCAAACATTGAGTTCTTCCCAAATTTTGACCGAAATTTTAATTTTTGTTGAAGAGTTTTGATCTTAAAGAGCGATCGGGAATAGTATATAGAGATGAAGGGAGGATTGTTTAAGGACAGGAATTTCGGAATAATGTGACAAGAAGAGGTTTGTTTAAACACCCTTGGTTCCCTAAAAGAAATACGAGTCTAACGTGTAGATTTGCACCATAGTACTTGTCTCTTGAGAAGTAATCCTCGAGTAGTTTACTGATGCAGTCTGGCATAACTCAGATTCACATGCATGATGACTGGTTGAGAAAAAAATTGATAAATTTGGCACCAGATGATGAAAAGGCGGTAAAAGGCAACCGACTCGCTAAGTTGGGTAACCCTCACCCGGTTATTCAGCCCAAAGGAGGTTGATCCCCAAACGTCGTCCACAAAGGAAAATATATAACTACAAAGTTTGAAAATTTCATCGGTAATTAAAAGTAGCAAATGTTGCTTGTTTGGTGCCAGAAAAAGAAAATAAAAACCCTTGATTCGCCTCATGCATGTGATGATCATTATAAGAAACGCAGTGCCTTAATGTGATTATCCGAATGAAAGAGGAGGAAAATCGGAAAGAGACTTAAGTGCAAAACGTAGTTGGAGAGGTATCCGAAAGGGAAGCTTAAGGTTTAATGTTCTAGCAGAAACTCGTCGCGTCATGTGAATACCGGACCAACTGTTTCTTGATCAATACAAACGGATATCTCACGTATGAACACCGGTGTGCCTGGAAGGTCATTTTCTCTTGTAATTGTCGCTTGAGGTCAAGCAACAGTTTAAGTTTGGGGGAGTTTGATCAGTGGTTTTTCCACGTTTATTTACCGTTGATTTTAGTCGTCTTTGCTTTATATTGTCAAGTGTTTTACTTCATTCTTCTACATTTTATGCTTTGGTTGTGTATTTTACTGTTTGCAGGCTCAAAGGAATAAATCGAGACAAATCAATGCGAAAAAGTACAAAAAGGGGAGTTTTGAAGGAAGTGAAAAATAAAGCTACATGAGGTCTGACACGACCACCTGTGTCACCTGAAACTGGCCGTGTTAGGATGAAGCGTGGCCAAGAAAATGCAAAAGAGATGAAAGTCACGGGGCTGACACGGCTCGTGTTAGCAAGTGTGAGATCTGGAAATTTTCAGCATGTTTCTCATCGTGACAAGTGTGTAGTATTTTGATCATAACTAGAGCTTCGTAACTCGGAATGACGCGGTTCCGGTGGCAAAATTTCGCTAACGAAAAGGGCTACAACTTTGTTGAAGAACTCAAAGCCAAATTCTGAAGTTAAGGGCTAACACGGACCGTGTTACCTAACACGGGCACCCGTGTCAGAAGTGCTGGGAGTGATTTTGAAAATTTAAGTTCAGAGGGCCAACACGGCCACCCGTGTTGCCTGACACGGGCAGTGTTGGCTAAAATGCTGATTTTGCTTATTTTTATGATTTTTTATTAAGTGTTGTCCCAAGGGGGTATTTTGGGTACTTCCAACCAACCTAAGTGAGTTTGCACTATTTAGAAGAGTTTTAACGATGAATTAGAGGACTTTTTGGCCGAGAGAAGAAACAAGATTAAAGATTGGAGAAAACAAGGGTTTGGGAGAGAAGAAGGTTTTCATGAACGGAAGCGATTGAAGATCAACTTTCATCTCAATTCTTGTAATTTCTCTATTTTATATTTTGTTTTCTTTGAACAATATGAGTAACTAAACCCTAATGCTAGGGGGTGTCCCTGATTTGATTCTGTAATGATTTTGAATTCCTGAATTCATCAATAGATTTGTTTTCTTATTTAATTTAATTGTATAAGGTTTTTATGCTTTCTTTTTCGGAACAACAAGATTGATTTACGGTTAACAACCAGCTGGACAGCGGTTGTTAAGGTTTTTGTACAATTAGACTATAGTAGATATCACCTAGGACTAGGGATACCCTATAGTTACTGGTTAACTCTTGATAAAATAAAGGCTTGATTTCATCATAATTCTCTAAGGACTTAGGATTTAGGATGAATGTTCAAAGGTTTTCCCGCTAAGGAATTAGGGGAAAATATCCTAAAGGGCTGGTAATTGAATAGTATGAACTTGTTGAGGAGATCTAAATCCAAGGTTATTACAGGAACAATCACACACTTTACCCTAGCATAATACTCATATTTGGCAAAAAGCCAATTTACTTTTCTGCTTATTTTAATTATTGTTTAGTCATAATTTCCAAACACAACCCCAACATTAGTTTTTGTTTAATTGAACCACTATTGAAACTCGATATTAACGTGCAGTCCTTGAGATCGACATTCGGGGAATTTCCCTATTATTACCACAGAGGCAAAATAGTACACTTGCTTAGAGATGCCATCCAGTTGTTGGGGATATGAAGTGGGCTTTTAAGATTCCACCTGTCCTGATAAGTTTTTGAAAGCCAGAATGAATCATACATTAGACTATACTGAACTTGAAGCGTCGAGAAGTAATTGTTGAGTGTTAGTCGTGTCGGCACCATTCGTAGTAACTGAATTAGACTTTGGAAACGTTGATCGTGTCTACATCGTTCGTGATGATAGAATTAGATCTTTGAAGGTCGATCGTGTCAGCACGGTTCGTAGTAGCTGAATTAGATCTTGGAAGGTTGATCGTGTCCACACCGTTCGTGATGATGGAATTAGATCCTTGAAGGTTGATCGTGTCAGCACCGTTCGTAATAACTGAATTAGATCTTTGAAAGTTTTTCGTGTCAGCACCGTTCGTGATGATGGAATTAGATCCTTGAAGGTTGATCGTGGCAGCACCGTTCGTAGTAACTGAATTAGATCTTTGAAAGTTTGTCGTGTCAGCACCGTTCGTAGTAACTGAATTGGACTTTAGAAAGATGATTGTGTCTATACCGTTCGTGATGATAGAATTAGATCTTTGAAGGTCGATCGTGTCAGCACCGTTCATAGTAACTGGATTAGATCTTTGAAAGTTTACCGTGTCAGTACCGTTCGTAGTAACTGAATTAGGTCAGAGATGTTATTTATCTGCTTGTACCTGTGTCCTGAAAAACTGAAGTTAATTTTTATGCAATGTCATGGTGCATGTATTATGTGATGAGCTTCTCAAAAATAAATGAGAAACCCGTATGTTATGTATGAGAAACTATATGCCATGTATGGATAAGTATATATGATGTATGGTCATGATTTATGTTATATGAAGTATCCTGATTGGGACCCTGATGCCTCCTCTTGTTTTGAAGATGTACATCTGGGGATTTTTGCTTTCTGTTTGGGAATGAAAGTGATTTTGAATGATTGATCTTGATGTACCCTGACTGGGGATAAGAGAGATTAGTATCCCTGTTTGGAGAAAAGAGAAGTATCGGTGAACCGGCAGTGCCGAAGACCTAAACTTTGTTCGGGAATTGAATCTCTGTTGGGAAGGTTACTCTGTGGGGATCTTTCCAGACTATTGACTCCGGGGGAGAACTCCTAGATTACTTAGACATTGTCTAATTGCCTTTCATGTCTTTTACAAATATACAAATATTTTGCAAGGGAAAAGATAAATGTTAATCATGTTCATATGCATATGTTCATTCAAGATTATCATTGGACGTTTGCGCATTCGAGAAAGAAAGAAAAAACTCAAGAGAGTAGAAAGGAAAACGACTTGTATTTTAAGAAAGAGCCATGAATAGGCAACATGATGAGAGAACATTATTGTGTGTTTGTTCGAAAAGGTACAAAGTAAAACAAAAAAACAGCTATGTGGGAATAATCCTATTGAGTTTCAATTCTGCTAGTACCATTATGACTTCGAGCATCTCATCCCTTGCTTGTTGGAGAAATATGATTGAATCGGTCCGTGCCCTTCGAACTTGATATTGCTGATGAAACTAAATGATGGATGATCTGAATAAGACATAGTCGTACGCTTTAATCCTTAACTTTTGCCTAGGCCGCCCTTTCAGGTTTTCAGCCTACCAGGATACCCTTTTTTTCCCAAGTCGCCCTTTCGGGTTTTCAACTTGCCGGGTGTACAATTTTCCTATATATATATCCCTAACTTTTGCCCGAACCTTTTTGGTTCGCCGGGATGCCCTTACTTTTGTCTAGGTACATCGACCTAGTGGGTCTTATTTTTGCGTAGTATTTTTTGACTATTTCTGCGTTCACAGGGTGTGGAAAGTCTTCACCATCCATAGTGGTAAGTATCATAGCTCCTCCAGAGAAGATCTTCTTGATTACAAATGGTCCCTCATATGTGGGAGTCCACTTGCCCCTAGGATCACCTTGTGGTAGAATGATTCGCTTTATTACCAAGTCACCAGTCTGGTATGCTTGTTGCTTGACTCTATTGTTGAATGCCTTGATCATACGCTTCTGATATAACTGCCCATGACAAACAACGGCAAGTCTCTTCTCATCAATCAGGTTTATCTGGTCTAGTCGAGTCTGGATCCATTCATCTTCATTTAACTCTGCATCTTTCATGATCCTCAGAGATGGAATCTGAACTTCAATCGGTAATACTGCTTCCATGCCATAGACTAGTGAAAATGGGGTTTCCCCGATTGAAGTACGTGCTGAAGTACGGTAACCATGAAGAGCAAATGGTAACATCTCGTGCCAATCCTTATAAGTCACTGTCATCTTCTGTTCAATCTTCTTTATGTTCTTGTTGGCGTCCTCTACTACGCCATTCATCTTTGGTCTATAAGGAGAAGAATTGTGGTGTTTGATCTTGAACTACGTGCAGAGTTCAGTAATCATTTTGTTGTTCAGGTTGGTACCATTGTCTGTGATAATCCTTTCGGGGATTCCATACCGACAGATGAGGTTATGCTTAATAAATCGGGCCACCACATTCTTGGTATCGGAAGCAAAAGAAGCAGCTTCTACCCATTTGGTAAAGTAATCAATGGCCACAAGGATGAAACGATGTCCATTGGAAGCAGTAGGTTTGATTTCCCCGATCATGTCAATGCCCCACATTGCAAAAGGCCAAGGGGCAGTCAGAATATTTAGTGGAACTGGAGGTACGTGTACTTTGTCAGCATATATCTGGCACTTGTGACAAGTTCTAGAATGCTGATGGAAGTCAGTTTCCATAGTGGACCAGTAGTAACCTTCTCTCAGAATCTTTTTAGCCATAGTGTGTCCACTAGAATGAGTTCCAAAGATACCATCGTGCATGTCTTCCATAATCTCTTCTGCTTCCTCCTTGTTCACACAACGAAGCAGGGTTGAATCATGGTTGCGCTTGTATAAGGTTCCGTTGCTCAGGAAGAATTTGGAAGCAAACCTTCTTAGGAAATTCTTGTCATTGATAGATGCCCCTTCAGGGTATTCCTGAGCTTCGAGATATCTTTTTACTTCATGAAACCATGGTTTTTCTTCAACCTCGTCAGTATCTATCTCGTAACAGTATGTCGGTTCGTCATGTCTTTCAATAATAACTATAGGAGCCTCATTATCCCATCTGACGTTGAACATGGATGACATAGTAGCTAATGCGTCTCCCAATTGATTCTCCTCTCAGGGAATGTGTTCAAAAGTAATCTCTTCGAAGTAAGGAATCAAAGATAACACCAAATCCTTGTAAGGCATGAGATTAGGATGCTTCGTGTCCCATTCTCCTTTGATCTGACTTATTACTAAGGCTGAATCCCCATATACTTCCAAGAACTTGATTCTTAAGTCAATAGCAGCTCTGAGACCTAAGATACATGCTTCATACTCAGCCATATTGTTGGTACAATCGAAACACATTCTTGCTGTAAATGGAGTGTGTCCACCTGTTGGAGAGATAATCACAGCGCCAATACCATTACCAAGTGCGTTTGAAGCTCAGTCAAAAACCATGGTCCATCGGGATCCTGGTTCAGGTCCTTCATCTTGACCGGGTTGTTTATAATCAGTAACAAGCATAACATCCTCATCTGGGAATTCAAAACTCATAGATTGATAATCGTCTACAGCTTGCTGGGCCAAGTGGTCTGCCAACACACTTCCCTTGATTGCTTTCTGTGTCGTGTATTGAATGTCGTATTCTGTTAGTATCATTTGCCATCTTGCTATTCGTCCGGAGAGAGCGGGTTTCTCGAACACATACATGATAGGATCCATTCTAGAGATCAATAAAGTGGTATGGTTCAACATATACTGTCTCAGTCGGCGAGCAGCCCATGCCAAAGCACAACAAGTTTTCTCGAGCAGTGAGTATCTTGTTTCACAGTCGGTAAACTTTTTGCTAAGGTAGTATATTGCATGCTCTTTTCGACCAGACTCGTCATGTTGCCCCAATACACACCCCATTGAGTTCTCCAACACTGTTAAGTACATAATTAGAGGTCTTCCTTCAACGGGTGGTATAATAATCGGAGGTTCTTGAAGGTACTTCTTGATCTTGTCAAAAGCTTCTTGGCATTGGTCATTCCATTTTACTGCTTGATCTTTCCTCAGTAACTTGAAGATCGGCTCACAAGTAGCGGTCAGATGGGAAATAAACCTGGCAATGTAATTCAAACGTCCAAAGAATCCTCTAACTTCTTTCTCATTTCGTGGAACCAGAATTTCTTGTATGGCTTTTACTTTCGCAGGGTCGACTTCAATACCTTTACTGCTAACAACGAACCCTAGTAGCTTACCAGACCTCACCCCAAAAGTACACTTGTTTGGATTCAGTCTCAACTTGTATTTCTTCAACCTATCAAACAATTTATGCAGGTGGACCAAATGTTCTTCTTCAGTGTTAGACTTCGCAATCATATCATCAACATAGACCTCTATTTCTTTGTGAATCATATCGTGGAACAGAGCCACCATTCCACCCTGATACGTTGCCCCTGCATTCTTTAACCCAAACGGCATGACTTTGTAACAAAAGGTGCCCCAAGGAGTAGTGAAAGTTGCCTTTTCCATATCTTCGGGGGCCATCTTAATCTGGTTATAACCTGAGAAACCATCCATGAAGGAGAACACTTTGCGCTGCGCAGTACTATCAACTAGGATATCAATATGTGGTAGAGGAAAATCATTTTTGGGACTTGCTCGATTCAGATCTCTATAGTCCACACACATTCTGACCTTTCCGTCTTTCTTAGGTACTGGGACTATATTAGCGATCCATGGTGGATAGCTCACAACCTTCAGGAAACCGGCATTGAACTGTTTCTCAACCTCTTCCTTGATTTTCTGAGCTATGTCAGGCCTGCTTCTTCGTAACTTCTGCTTAACCGGAGGACTATTTTATTTGATAGGTAGACGGTGAACCACAATATCAGTATAGAGCCCAGGCATGTCTTCGTAAGACCAAGCGAATATCTCAACATTGTCTCGTAGCATTCGGATCAATCTCTATTTGACACCATCCTCTAGCTCAGCCCCTATCTTGATTTCTCTCTTTTCTTCGTCAGTACCTACATTCACGACCTCGATTGGTTCTTCGTGCGGCTGTATAGTATTTTCTTCTTGCTCTAGCAATCTGGCAATTTCTCTAGGCACTTCACAATCTTCCTCACCTTCATCCTCAGCTTGGTAGATCGGATTTTCAAAGTCATATTTAGCAATAGCATATTCGTTATCAATAGGATCCAGAGTGGATACGGATCTGCAGTGCATTATATGGGTGTGTGTAAGAACACATAGCTATAAAAGAACAAAGAGAAATAAAAAGCGAACACACAATTTGAATACGAAACGTCCAATGTTTTATTGAATGAAAATATGCTTATGAAATGACAAGCCCTAACAACAGACCGTTGTGCCCTAGGCAAGACACACGACTTTAAAGTTTATTGTTTATTGAAATACAGGAAGTAAACTTGGGAAACATAAAGGAATAAAACTAGAAATGGCAATTACTCCTGACTATAGGAGATAGAGACAATGTCTTCAGTCTTCCAATTGTCCAGCCCTTTGTCCGGTATAGGAAAGATCCACTTGTCCAGGTTGCAGTCATCTTCATCTTCCCCTATGGCATTGACCCCTTTGCTGATGAAACGATATTTGAAACCTTCTGGACGAAAATGTTGTTCTCCAATCTGATCTTTAGTAGTGCAGCCTAAACCCCATTTGTTGGATTTGTAAGGAATATCAGGGAGTTGCCCCCAGATAGTACAACCACCTTCTTCAACCACATCCGTAGCATCTTTCAGAGAAGCCATTGTAGGAGGAATTCTAGTAACTTTAGGAACAATGTGGGCCGGATTAGCCTTAGGAACCGCTTGAGGGACCAATTGAAACGCCTGACGGGGAGATTCAAAGGCTTATCCTGTAAACTCAACATACTTGGTCTCATCTTTGAAGCTCACCACATATTCTTCCTCTCCATACACAGTGACGATCTTGCCTTTTGCCAGATACTTCAGTTTTTGGTGCAGAGTTGAAGTCACAGCATTTGCCCCATGTATCCAAGGGCGCCCAAGCAAACAGGAATAAGCGGGATGGATGTCCATCACATAGAACATAGTGTTGAAAGTCTGAGAGCCTACTCTGATTGGGAGCTCGACTTCGCCGTATACCGTACTCATTGAACCATCGAAAGCTTTCACTATCACATCACTGGATTTCAGCAAGATTCCTTCAGGATTGAGTTTATCCAATACCATCTTAGGTAGCACATTCAGAGATAAACCATTGTCAAGTAGTACATGGGCTAGAGTGGTGCCCCCACATTCAATGGAGATGTGCAGAGCCTTGTTATGATTCTTTCCACTGGGACTCAGATCAGCATCAGAAAACCCAAGGTAGTTGTCTTTCGTTAGGTTTGCAATACAATTCTCAAGTTGGGTGACAGAAATCTCTTGTGGCACATGGGCAGCCTCTAGAAACTTCATCATAGCTTTAGCATGAGTCTTGGAACAGCTTAGGAGTGACAGCATAGAGATCTTGGAGGGAGTATGCCTCATCTGTTCAACAATGTCATAATCACTCTTGTGGATGATCTTTAGGAATTCATTGGTTTCTTCAGGAGATGGATTTTCAGTAACAGTCTCAACCGGTGTCTGGATGGGTTTAGGCAACGGGCCTTTACCTCGAGTATCAGCATTTTGATTAGGAATAGGGGTACCAGTAGGTGCAACAGTGTTTGGAGAGATTTTTGGAGAAAACACTCTTCCGCTTCTCGTCACTTTACTAGTTCCAGCAATGTTACCTACATTAGGATTAGCGTCTTCAGCAACCTTGTCAGCTATAAGTTCTTGTTTAACTCCCTGAATATAGACCTCGGCACCATAGTTCCAAGGGATAGCCTTGTCAGAAGAATATGGAATTGGTTCAGGCTTAGTAATGATCACAGGAGCTACACGAGGTTCAGCAGAAATCTTGAATGGAGCCTTAGTTGGGATCTTCAGTGGAACTTTGGAAATTACTGATACGTCTTCAATCTTCAAGCCACGGGAGAAACCTTCGCACAAATTCTCTATAGAAGGAATCTTTTCAAACCTGATAGTGCGACGATCCATCCAGCCTTAAATTCCTCTTTTCAGGATTCTCACAACCATTGGGTTGGGAAGCACAATAATAACAACCTGGGTCGAACCCCGGAAATAAACCGGCTTGTAGAAGCTTTCTCTTGATATCCGGGAGAGGAGTTGACAGATCTCTCACATCATAGACATGGACCGTGTCCATGATAGCATTAACGGTTTTGTCATGATTTGGCATAGGGGCAGTAATAACATTCGGAGTTTTTGGAGGATCAAACTCGATTTCACCAGCATCTATCATGTCTTGAATCTTATTTTTCTAGCACCCAGCAGTTGTCAGCATGGTGTCCAGGACTATTGGAGTGGTACACACATTTTGCATTAGGATCATAGTTTGGAGACGTTGTAGTAACATTCTTCGGGGGATCTCTTATGGCGATCAGGTTGGCCTTTAGCAGATGTTGTAGGGCTTGAGATAAAGGCATGTTGATCTTAGTGAATTGCCTTCTAGGTGCGTCTGACCTACGTTGATACCCTTGTCTGGGGTTTGCTGAGGTGTTGGTGCAGAGATTAGAACAGCTCCAACAGATTGATTCTGATCATTCTTATTACGGCCCCTCTGACTATGAACAGCATTAGATTCATTTCTTCCATGGTATGGTTTCTTTGCAGTACTGGAGGTGGCGCCTACTAGAATCTTCCCACTTCGAATACCACTCTCAACACGTTCTCTGGTCAATATGAGGTCAGTGAAGCCAGATGAAGAACTACCCAGCAGGTGACTATAGAACGACCCAGTTAGTGTACCCATGAACATGTCCACCAATTCTCTATCAGTCAAAGAAGGTTGAACTCTTCCAGCTAGATCCCTCCACTTTTGAGCACGCTCCTTGAAACTTTCCTTAGGCCCCATAGACATGCTTTGTAATTGCACGCGAGTTGGTGCAAGGTCAGCATTGTATTGATATTGCTTGTAGAAAGCAGCAGCCATGTCCTCCCAGGTGCGAATGCTGTCACTCTCCAGCTGATAGTACCATTCCAGTTGAGTCCCAGACATACTCTCTTAGAAGAAATGAATCCACAATCTCTTGTCTTCAGTATGAGGTTGGATCTTCCTCCCATACGATCTCAGATGCATCTTGGGGCATAAGACTCCATCATATTTAGCAAAGGTTGGAGTCTTGAACTTTGGAGGAATAACGACTCCAGGAATGAGCCCTAGCTCCTCAAAATCCAGCCCAGGTACCTTCTGAATTTCCATATTTCTCAACCGTTCCTCTAGTAGCCTATACTTCTCATCAGGATAGTCTTCTTCATGGTAATAGTCTTCTTCATTATCATCTTGATTAGCAGAGCCTACGTTACTTTCGGCCTTGGTCTTGACACTAGCATCATCATCTTCTTCTTCATCGTCTTTGGGAATTTCAGCTTCTTCAGCCTTTTTAGGAGGGCCTTTGAACCTTCTTCCCAGGTTGAGAACACCTACCGGTTTCTTGGTATTCTTCTTCTTCTTAGTCAGAAGAGTTTTCAGTTCATCTTATCCTTTGGATAAATTCAGGATCAAAACTTGGAATTCAGCGTTCTGAGCTTGGAGATTCTTGACAGATTGTTCGAGATCCATTTCCTTACTGAAATAAACAACGGAAAGATGAGAGACCTGTTTGTAAAATACCCGTTGATGCTATGTTATGAATGATATGTTTATGCTTATGCAATGTTTCCAAGGAATTAAAGTATTTTTAACACATATTAAAATAAAAGCAAAATATTAATTCTCTTGTAAAAATATAATGTTATGAAATTAATAGTTACATCAAAAGGTGCTGAAAATATAAAATAAAATATAACATAAAAATAATAGAAATTAGTCTTCGAGTCGGCGCTTTCTCTTTAAACTTCTGATCTCTTCTTTGTGCGTTTTAATCATCTCGTTTCTTTCTTGGACGAGTCTACCAATCGCTTGTTCCCATGATTGTATCTGATCTGGAGAGACGAAATCCTCAATCTTCCACTTACGAGAGAAATAGTCAAGCATACTATCACGCTCTTTGGCATTGGCCACCAACACCGCTTTTTCTGCTTCAACATCTCGTAGGCGCTTTTCGAGATCATCCTTTTCTCTTCTTAAAGAAGCAATAGTAGCAGCAAGGTCTTCATTTAGAGCGGGAACATAAGGCTCCAAAACCATAGGAATGACCGGAGGAGGAACCCTTGGTACCACAGGAGTATCAGATGGATATGGCATACCATACTCGACAACTCGATCATAAATCCATCTAAAATAGAGATTTGAAGGGGTGTAGTTCTTTAATCTCAACTCTTTTGCCCCTACTTTCTTTACCTTGAACCAAGCTCTGATGAACAACTTCTTCTTCCCGGTCGTATCTGAATCATAATCAAAGTTTTCTGCACTGAGATATATGGAGCGGGGTTTGTCTTTTAAAGCGAAACCAAACTGATGCCGAGCTAAGATGGGATTGTAAGTTATTCCTCCTCGGGTACCAAGAAGAGGTATATTTGGGAAATCTCCGCAACTATCAAACAAATGGGTTCCTTCAAACTCTTTTTGGTTCCAAACGATATCATCGTAAGAAAGCCTCACGACTTTTTGAACCCAAGTCCAACCTTCTTTGTTCTTTATCACGGAATGGGGTAAGTGCGAAATAAACCACTTATGTAATAGAGGTGTGCATCCAAGAACGCAACCTTTCCCTTTAGATGATCGATGATGGATGGAATGTAACAAGTCACCCACTAATGTAGGAACGGGGTTGTTGCTGATAAAAATCTTAATGGCAATCACATCAACAATTTTGTCATAACGAGGGAATAAGACTTGCCCATAGATCAGGAAAGCGAGGACTTTTTCAAGAGGGTCCATACTTGCAGCATTAATCAAGATTTCGGCCTGACTATACAGGAAGTCAATAGGCAAACCACTATATTCTCCTTTATTCACCCAAGCCTTTTTGATTTCTGACCGAGGCAAATGCAATGCAGCAGCAACATCTTCCAACCTAGGAATCTCTTCTTCACCAGTGTAGGGCACCTGATCAAGTACCGGTAATCCTAGTATGGAGGAAAATTCCTCCAATGTGGGGACCAGCTGAAAGTCTCTATAAGTAAAGCAATGAAGGAGGGGATCATAAAACCAGATCATTGTGTTGAGGAGCACTTCATCCACTTTGGTTCGTACCAAGCTGATTAATCTGTTAAGAGACTCAGAAAGCACAAAAGCACCGGAAACATTATCACAAAGAATCTTTAGAGATGTAGGCACTCCCTTGAAGCTGAGGCAGAAAGGCTTACGAACTTTGATTTCCATGACCTACAAAACAAATTATGGTTAACAATCCTTTAACTCCTTGGAATGGGTTAGCCATGATATGTATGAATGATGGATGGATGCATGAGTCACAAACGCAGATAAGTCCACACAAATCACACAATTTCCTTAGGCTTGGCTTGCAAGGAGTTTGACCCGGTGAGATACCCTTCCCAAAGGTACTTATATGGATAAAGAGATTTCAGCAACGGGTTCTACCAGTGACCCAAAATTGTCAGCCCCTTCCAAAGCACCCTCTAACATGGTACATGCATACCACGCAATGATACTTTAGGAAGAAACCTATCTGAGCTGTAGTATCGGGTCGCGAACATAACTTGGCATGAACCAAGAATAGCCCTCCCACTACGTTCCTAAAAGTTAAGATGGGTTAAAGGTGACTAAAGGTCCTTGAGCTCCGACGCACCCAAAGATACATGCGTAAACCTCTCTCATGCAAAAGAGGTACACAATAACCAGTGGAGGCCTAACTCAAGCGCGAACTTCATTTTGACCAATCCCAAGCATGCACAAGGGAGGTCTCCATGACTATGCCGCTCCTATCTTAAGTGTTCTTGAATCCGGGTACAGGATTCGTCCTTCATTTATTTCCCAAAACAGCCCTGAAAAATAAAGCAAGCAAAGCAAACAATAGAAAACATTTAAGTGATCCTAAAATTTTAAGGTAACCCCTCTTTTATTCGAAAATTCCCCAGCAGAGTCGCCAGTTCTGTAATACGGTGGGAGAACTGACTTTTTTGAAATGTTGCGGATAGCAAGAGTCGCCACCAACTTTTATTTTATCCAATTTAATTGAAAGGCTAAAAGAACAGAAAAAGACCTTTTAAAAAGATTTTGAGTTCGGGGGGTAATTTATACAAAGGGAAGGTTTAAGGCACCCTTTGCATCCATGGTTTTCCATGGGCTCTTAATTGCTTAGCTCATTTGTTTTCAAAAGTTTAGAAATGTATAGAAAAAAAGCATTTGAATAAGGACTTTAGCTTGTAAATAAGCGTAGCCTTTTTGAAGGTTTTTGATAAAAGGGTAAAACAGATTTAAATCAGAGCAAGCAATTAGGAGGTAATTACCCTTAAAATAAAAAAAGGTTCTTTTAGCCTTTCAGGGCTATCCATACCATAAGGGGGTAGGAAGTCCTTTTATTGGAGGTTGAAGGGTCGTCAAAGTTATCGTTTGCCATAAGACTGTCCCTGCCATAAAGAGGGCAGGTAGTCTAAGGGAAGGATAAAAATAGTCATTTTAGGCAACCAATAAGGACACCTCAGCAATCGAAAGGGACTATCATCATCATATCGTAGGCAACCTCGAGGGACGGGATCATATAACCGAAGGCAACATCAAAGGGACTTATGATCTTTAGTGATGAGAATGAACTGAGGGCAACATTTGCTGAGGCATCCTCGTATCCGAGGGACTTGACTATTCTGTAACAAACAAGGCAACAAGGCAACAAATAACAAGGCAACAGGCAACAAGAGGGGTTACCCTTAAAGGTGTGTGGGTGCACAATCACGTGGTTGATTCAAATAATTTATCTTATAATTAGTGAACTACGTTAATTCAAGGCTTGCACTCCCTCCCTGAGATTACTAACCACGCAGTAATAATGTAAAGTATAGCAGTTTAAGTGCCTTCAAGGCCAAACAATACAAACCATAAGCAGTTACAAAAATATATTAACCATGGGGAGGGGGAAACAACAATTTATAAGATAACAAAAAATAATGGTGACACGAAAAAAAAAGGTTAGCCACAAGTAATAATATTGGGGTTAGAAAGAATAGTAATTAAATAATAGTAAGTTTAGGGTTACCACAAGATTTGTGCTTTAATCGGTCTGGTTAACCCTGAAAAGTTGGGCGAAAAGAAGAGAAATGTTAGTGTATTAAAGATCGACAACCCTGATTTACCGGGATAAATCAGGGTTAGATGCCATTAAATAATTTGAAAATAATTTAAATAATACCAAAAATTAAAGAAAAGTCGAAAGTTCGATTTAATATATCACTTAATAATTATTGGATTAAATCATAATTATTTAAGTGATTAAAAGTATTTAAGAAAATAGCATTGAATTTTTTAAAATAAACAATTATTAATGGAAAAAAGTTGAACTTTCGATAAAAATAAAATAAACAATATAAACAAAAATAAATTTGATAAATAAGTAAAAATATTTTACAAAATAATTATTTAGTAAATAAAAGAAAACAAATAAATAAAGAAAACTATATAATTAAAAATAAAAAAATTTAAGAAAACTTAGTTGGGATCCTGTGTGACGTGCTGGTGAGGGACTATGATGAACCGGCGCTCTTGTACGCGTTGGATCAGATGGGAAGCGCATCTGATGGAAGGTGGAGCGAGGGTGTATGGAAAACCGTAGGTCTTAACGCACTGAATCACTAGATTTTCAAAATTCCAGCGCGCGCGTGAACTGGCCAATGGGGGAGGACCACGTTGTCATCTTCAACCTCCCCTCCGTCATCTTTGCCCAGCAATTACCTTTACCAACGGACAAAACCCGTCGCTACAAACCTGTGCTTGCGAATAGGTCCAAACACATACAAAAATATTTCGCGAGACCACTACTGAATTCGTCCGGACTTTGTGAATTCAACCCTGGCCTCAATTTTGCATGAAAGTCCCTGTACAGAAAAAACCTAAAACGAAACCCTAACATTCTACAATGGCATATCTCGATACAAGCGTGTAAACAATGCATTAACCACTCAGAAACATTCAAACAACATAACAAACAATTTTATGCAATCAAAACATGCGTATGTGCCATGAATTAGAGTAATCGAGTTAAAAAGTTCCATGACATACCTCGGTTTATAGGAGGTAAATTTGGGGGTGTTGATGTCGAGTAGTGATCCAAACACCTTCAATGATCCTCAGGGAATGTGTGGTAATGCTCATAACTGGTTGAATCGCTCTCAAACTCCAAAACCTGTTTCAAGATTTTTTGTGAAAAAAAGCTCTTGAATGGGGTTCTCTTTTGCCAAAAATTTTCGTCCCTTAGGGTTTGTACAGGTTATGTACTTATATGAGATGGAATTAGGGTGAAAATTTGATCTTGAATCTTGCTAAATCTTTGATTTGCCATTGAAGAAATTTGATTGAAAATATGATTTGAAAACTTCTAATTTTGGCCAATATGATCCAATCTCCTTCCAATTAGCTGGTGTACGAAATTTGATTGATATTGAGACATTATTGATGATTGTATTGGATCCAAATCATATCTTTTACCAAATATTTGATTTTCCTTTGATTTGCTTAATTTTAATCTTCTTTTAAATGAATTAAAATTCATAATAAATCAAATAAATCACATAATTTCGTGGCAATTAGATTTTGAATCTTGGATATCATGAGGACGAATATTGGGCCAAAAAAGATTGGATTTGTTTGCAAAAAGATCCATTTTGAAGCCTTTTACTTCACATTTTTCCCTTAAAATTGTCCAAATTTGACAAGGCATATCTCCCTCAATTTTTAAGATATGGAAGAGTTCTAAGACTTTTTGAAAACCTCAAGATGTCCTTTATAAGTCACTTTAGAAGCTCTTTTCCATTTGAGGATTTTATCTTGATGATATTTGCTTTGACAAAAAACTGCTTTTGGTTGACTTTCAAAAAGGATCTATAATCCTTTGATCCATATCTCTTAAATGAAGCATTTTTAGACTTGGCTTATGAGAGAGAAAGTTGTAGAGAATCAAATTTCCTTCAAAATACGCTTTGGATGGAAAATTTCTGATGTTCCTTGTGAAAGTTATGACTGTTCAAAGTTCAGTTGACTTTAGGTCAAAAAACCCTAATTTAGAAACTTTAGTTTTGTTGATTTCTGAACTTTCCTTGATGAATCATGATCAATCCTTGATCAAATGATGAATGATACCTCAGAATAAGGATGTTGACAAAAAATCAGGAATTTTGACTGTACTTTGACCACAGTTGACTTTTAGGTCAAACTAGTCGACTGTTGACTTTCTGAGCAATTGACTGGGCAATCCTTGGAATTGAAGCTTGTATTTTGCCATAGAGATAGTTTGAAACATCATAAGCCATATGAAATCCATTGGAGACTTTGATTAACTGATTTTCTCTAGAGAATTCAAAACCCTAGTTCATTGAGCCATTGTATAGGAGAGTGTGTCTTTGAGTCTTGAACTTTGGTATGAGCTTGATAGGAGAAATGAGATGGGAAAATTTTGGGGTATGACCGACTACTCAATTAAAATACCCGACTCGACGACTCAAAATACAACAACTCCGAACAAATACACGAAATTAACTAAATTAAATAATTAGTCGCATTACGGGTGTTACAACTCTCCCCAACTTAGAATATTTTTGTCCTCGAAATTGCTCTCGATACCACAACTCTTAACGCAAACTTCACATCTAACTTCTCGATTCTCAAGTCGCGCTTGGTGACTCTTCGATTGCTACTTCTCCGACATAACAACAACTTAATACGATTCAAATCCAACACACACATGCTAATCATTCCACGCCCTCGCGATATAATCGTTACTAACTTGTTAATCACTTAACAATATCCTGACATATCATCCTTTAAGGTAGCAACAACCATAACACACTCATACTTGGATATACGACATCACATCATCATCCTAACCACATTTCCAACACTGAAATACCTACACAGTTTTCATTACCACATACTTATGTCACTCATCAACAAAATACCAACAACTCTTTCACCTCGTCGTATTACTCTTATAGCGACATCAACATAGCTATCATGCTCGACTTCTTCATATTATGGAGTTGTTTACGGTGATTTTCGGTAAACAACTGCTAGTCCTCCAAACTATAAAATATACTTTGGTTACTCGCAGGATCGACTAGATTGATCCTAGGACATAGTCAAACAATTGTCTTTTAATATGATTTGGTTCATGTTTGTTTGTTCTGGCTTCGAAAAACTTGTTTGTAATATGATCGTATGACTATTCATGTGAAACAACACTCGTTATACATGTTAATATAACTTTCGACAAAGAAAACATAAACAAAAGCGTGTAAATTGCAGAAATGTAAAGTGCAAGAATATAACGTGCAAGAATGTTAAATGTAGAAATGTAAAAATGCTTCGAAATGAAAGTTAAACGAAAAAGATAAAGGAATTGAAAAGATACTTGAATAAAGAAAGATACAAATGTATTTAAAATGGTGTTGGTGTCATACGTACATTTCTCAGCGAACTCGTTCTCTAAACACTTGATACTTGAGTGATTTGTGAGTGATTTGTACAAAATGAACACCCGGAATCCTAACATTAAGACCCTTATTTATACTAATTTCAACCCTAACGGTCCTACACTAATCTGATGCCACGTTGCTCACAAGAATCCCTGGGATGCCATCTATCCTTGTTCGGTTACACAGACTACTTCGAAATTCAGATCCTCCCGCCTGAATCCTCTTTCGATACGTGGCAACGTGATCAGAACCGAGAATGCCACGAAAACACGTTAAGCTTCAGTACCCTTCGTATTTCGCAAAACATTTAAGTCTTAAAGATAATTCACTTCGAATTAGCTCTGATTCTAACCATCTTCACTCCAACTTAAACAACATCCTCGAAACATGGCCATCAGTAGCCATTTTTAATCTCAGAGATGGTCATCAGTAACCACCTTTCTTCGAATTCTAACCCTTCAAAGAATATTTTCTCTAAACAAAATCTCCAGCCAACAAATTGCCCCCAATAAATGCCTGTTTCGAAAACAAGAGAAATAGGCGTTTCTTGTTATGACGAGATTTCGTTTTACTCATTTTTTAGAGTTCCAAGACAACTGACTAACGTCATAATGTTTTATGACTCCACTTTCAAAACGTCTTGTCATTTTCAAAAAAAGTCTTCTCAGAACTCACATTCCCACGTTCTGTCATTACTTTATGATCATTACTCATATACATTAGGGGTAAGGCTAACAATTGTTCGACCGCCGTTGGATTAAATCAACGCCTGCCGCGTGTCTTTTGACTTTTACCCAAAAGATTTGAAAGGGTTTCCGTTAAACCTTTAAATACTTGAACTTTTACCCTCACATAACCTTCACTTCTATTCTCCTCCCATCATCACAAAAAGAAATAACCCTTTGGTTTCGTTTAACCCAGTTCTTAAAGCAATCTCATCTATGGCGTCTTCTTCAACTTCAAATGTTCTTCAACCTATTCAGAAGCTTCAAAATCCTACACAAATAGGGAATTAACAACACATTCCAGACCCAAACGCCGCAGAAATTCGTGCTATCTATGCTTCTCAGGTAATCATTCCTTTTGAACTTTGTGGGAAAATTCAAGCCTTTATAGGTCCTTTACTTGGAGGAAATAACCCCTCTCTGGGTAAATTTTTCCCTGCTTATTACAAAACTAGGCCCTTGGTTAGCAAGAATAAAATAGATGAAGATGCCCACCCAATCTTAGCTAACACTGACAATGCAGATGGCACTCTGGTCGAAGCCACTATGACCTTAGAAAAAATTAGGTTAAACTATGTAACCAATTTCGTGAAAGTCTTTAGGTCAATCCCTTTAGCAAAAGATCCCGACCTGTATTACGCTTGGCTAACTAAAGTGGAAAAACAAAAGGCTTCCTTTTGGAAACAACTAGGGATTTATGACCTAATCCAGTTATCCAAAACAGGTTTAGAATATAATCAAACCATGCTAGTAGCATCAGTTCATTTCTGGGATGCTTCTCACAATACTTTCCACCTTCCATGTGGAATGGTTACCCCTACTCTTTTCGACGTAGCTGCTATCGCAGGGCTTCGACCAACTGGAGAAACCTTCGATCCCAATTTCACAGATACTGACACCATCCACTTTAATGAAGCAACAATCACTTATACTGCTTTTATCCAAAGATATCATGTCCAAACGACCACAAAAGTCACTGATGAAGAACACATTGCATTTCTAGCACTCTGGCTTTCGAGATGCGTTTTTTGTTCTAGGTCTATTCAAGTAGCAAAGAGATATCTCTGTATGGCTAACCAGATAAATGTTGGGAAAAAGTTAAACTTAAGCCAATTAATTCTAGGATTTCTCTATGAGAATCTTGGTGAAGCAATATACCTTGTTAAGAATTACAAAACAAGATCTATTCTCCTTGCTGGTCCCTTCTGGTTATTGCAGTTGTGGCTCAATGCCACCTTCGAAGCTTATCTCCCATACAAAGGTATTGTAAATGAAGAAAATCCGGACATAAAAAATCGAACGGTAGAAGGAACCAGATTGCTGTCTCCCAAAAGTCATTGCTGTCTTCTTTGTTACCAACCAAATTTGGTATCGAGACAATTTGGATTGGTTCAACTGAAACCAAAGTGTATGTATGACAAAAGGAATCACATGTGCCTACACACTTTGCATCTAACGAAAGATGAATATGAGTCTAAAATCTCCAAATATGTTGGCATCACCACTCTCTCTAGTTTCTTTCGAACCTGCTTTTTATTCTACCATAGATTTTCATCAATGGTGGACAAATTACTATACTACGCAAATCTTCGATGCTGAGAGCCTTACTCAAGAACTAACTAAAGCTTTTGCTGATGTGCAGGCTAACTTCCATAAAGGTACTTCGACTCATATTAAAGAAATCCAAGCCTTTCAAAAATTCTTTGAAACTATCTACAGGCCTGATGACCTTAGTCGGACCGTTCGTGAAGCTGCGGTCACTTTACGTGAAAAGTTTTCTGCTAAACTGGATAAGTCGAAATTGCCCACGTATGTTCGACTTGAACTACGTTATGAAGTGGCTTTTGAACTTAATCCTCCAAAATTCCCTCCACTACCTAGTGCTAA
Source organism: Vicia villosa (assembly GCF_029867415.1). Lineage (NCBI taxonomy): Eukaryota > Viridiplantae > Streptophyta > Magnoliopsida > Fabales > Fabaceae > Vicia > Vicia villosa. The sequence continues at coordinate 244,375 of NW_026705705.1, read as the reverse complement.
TTTTGGTGTGGCTCTAAGTCCTCCTTTTCCAGACTGGTTTGTGTGTGGGAATGCCATTAAAATCCTTCAGGAACAATCTAAAAAACACGCTGAACGAGTGGTCCCGACTAAGCATACCCTGGATAATTTCAAAGGATATCTTCATATAGGTCTTGAGCACGTTCGTGTTTTGACTCCAATACCTGAAGGTTGGGGTTTAGACAATGCTTCGACTAACTTTTCCTTCTTTACTGAAATACAGATTCCTATCTTGTTCACAGCCGTTACTCGAAAGAAAAGTATCAAGGAAGCCCCTGCACAGAAAGGCACTGGAGCTTCGAAAAGCACCAAGACAAGTGGGAGTGACTCCGTCACTACTGGCAAAAAGCTCACGGTATATTCATACCTTACATTCTGACTTCTGTAATTTTATGAATATTGCTTACTTTGATTACTGTGCATTTCCAGAGTTCGAAGCCTCCGACCCCTTCAAAGCGGAAAGTTTCTCCCACCAATGTTTTAGATGATGAAGATAAATCTCCCCCTCGTACCAGACAAGTAGCGAAGAAAACACAGAAGGCTACAATTCCTTTAGCTAAAGAGAAGGAATCTGGAACTTCGACACTTACTTCATCGAGTGATAAGATATCTTCTGATGAATCACCTTTAAAGGTCGCTTGTGCTATTCCCATTGTGGAAAGCCACAACTCGAGCCCAAATAACGTCCCAACCAAGGTACTTGGACCTTATCACATAATCACCTTTTAAACTTAACTTCGACAACCAAGTTTATCTCTTACCTTGTCGATACAGGATTACATGGGCACTGCTACCTCTGATCTCAACACTTCAAACCTCAACATTGATCTTGGCAACCTTCAAGGTATGCATTTGTCTCTTTGATTGGCAAACAACTCTTTGATGGTTTCTTGTCTTAACAAACTTTGATTTACGTAACAGGTGTCCCTCATCGTAGATCTCCTATCCTTTCTGAAATCCTCGAAGATGCTCAACCTGTCGCAACCATCGTCCCCCTTGTGCGTGCTGAGGAAAGTCATTCGAATGACTCTTCTCCACTTACCCATCGAGATGGAGACATGGAAGAGATCCCACAAAATTCAAATAGTGGCAACATAGTCAACCAACCAATCGAGAGCGAAAACACTATCTCTGAACATGAAGATGCAGATGAAACTTCTAATTCGCCTCCTCCCAGCAATAATGAAACTTCGACTCTTGGGAATATAGTTACTCCTGTGGCTACTTCGAAGCAGGCCACTGCAGTACTTACTCCTACAGAACTGGAGCAACTCAAAGAGACTAATCCCGTAAGCTTTCTCAAGGCTATGATGAATGCTAAGGGTATTTCGCCTATCCGGCTCGAGCCTTCTTTGACTGTTTTGACGGACGGTGGTAAGGAGAATGACATCCCAACGCTCCTACGTCAAATAAAGGAAAAGCTCTTTGATACCAATCTTATTGAAACTCTGCGCAAGGACTTCACTAGCTGTTTTGGTTTGATCAACCTTTTGAAGAAAGTGGATCTACTCCAGGTCTCGGACGAAGTCTCCGACGTAATTGTCTCGCTAAGTTCTCTTCTAGATCAACTTCAAGCTGATACTCTTCACAAGTGGGATGTTGATGAAAAACTCAAGGCAAAAATGATTTCTCACAATTCTTCGTGGAAAGCTGCCAACGACGCAACAGACAAGGCTAGTGCCCTTGAGCTTGAGAACCCAAAACGCCAGGAAGAATACGAAACTTGTGAGACGAACATCAAATCCTGGAAGCAGAAAATTAAACGTCTCGAAAAGAAAATAAGCAACACTAAAACCCGTCAGGAAGAAATCAAACAATCTCAACAGCATGAGTTGAACGAAGTGGCGCAGTCAGGAATTCAACATCTCGAGGTGGTGCAGAAGTTAGTGCCAGAGATCGAAGAACTGAACAAACAACAAGCACTAATCGAACATCGTCTGACGTTGTGGGCTTCTCAATACGCTAAAATGAATGATAGTCTCCCTAAGGACTTTTACTAATTGATCCAACTTATGTAACATCTTTGAGTTTAGCACTTTGTCTTTTTTCTTGTATTGAAAATTACTCTAGGAATATTTGCACACTTTTCCTTCTATATGTTATATCGTGCAACTCTCATAAATAATGTTTTAATAATTCTTAAATTGTCAAAAATTTATTTATTATTTCCAGTTGTCATAATGACCTTGATAGTGTATCTGTGTGGTATAATTACTCCTCGCAGCCTCTTTAAGCCTAGACTTGACGTTTCCACTCCCTTATCTGCAACTGTCATTAAATGATGACATCACTTTTCAAAACGTCTATTTGAGACGTGCGTGTACCAGTTTCTGAAATGATTACACTCCAACTCCCAAGGCGGGAAACGGCGAACTCCACAACTTCTCTTGGGGAAACCAAACGCGGTCCAATCAAAACTTAAAGATAACTACTCTTTTATAGCCAACATACTCTATATAAGGCTTAGTATTCTACTCATTTCTTCATTCTCTCACAAAGCTCTTATCAAAGTTTCTTCTCCTTCCCTTATACTCTTTCAGATACAGAGTTTAAAAACTTCTTTTGTACTCTCTTCCTCAAAATGACGCAACCTTTGACTTACACTACCATCAGGTCCTCCATTAAAAAGGAATTCAAACTCTCTGTGGAAGAGTTCGATGAGAACCACATCAATGTTGACGCACTCTTTGCCAACCAACAACTCCAGTTTTACCAGGGAATCCTGGAGGGATCCGTTTATCCAAACATGCTGGCAAACTTCTGGATGTTTGCGTCCCTTCGCATAGATCCAGAAGGGAGAACCACCATTGTGTCTCAGGTTCGAAGGGCCCCTATTACCATTACTCCCTCAACTATCTCTGAACTGATGAGGTGTGATAATCTTGGAGAAGCGTTTGATGATAACATCATTAACATGACTACCTCTGATGTCTTGAGGGCCCTCATGGCTAATGACCCTTTTAGTGCTAAGATCATTAGGATTTGGCACCAGCTTTTAGTGGGCAACTTTAGTCCACGAAACCAGGACCAAGACAGCATCATGATGGAAGATCTGGAATTCATACTTTGTGCTCTCCGGGGAAGGAAAATCAACTTTCCATTGCTGATCTTCAAGCAACTTGTCGAAGCTGTTGCTATGGTTGCCTCTCGTCAAGGCGTAGTGACATGTCTTCCTTATGGAAGGTTGCTGTCCTACATGTTTCTCAAAAAAGGTATAGTGAGAAGAATGCGTAAGGAAGGATCTCTAGATCTCTTCGAAGTAGAAAGCTTGCCCCTGCTGTCCTTGGAAGGTATAGAGCAAAGGATCAACTAGAGGGTGCGTTGTTTGAGGCTTTGATGGAGGTGTTATAGGTCTTAGTTTTATTATTCATAATTTTGAATGCTCCTTTTGATAGCCTATAGTACGCTTCTATTTTTGTAGCCCTTGTTGTTCGTGGTAACACAATCTTCCAAAATGAATGTACTCTTCTAATCGTAATGAAATATATTTTGACATTGCTCTGTCTTCTTACTTTATTTACCACATATCTTGCTTGGACACGAAGCCATTTTGGTGCTTGTTCAACCATTTTGGCCTACGTAGCATACTTTAAATATCTAAGTTTTTGCAATTTTTACTTCGTGCATGCTTGGTTTGTATCTTTTCAGATACTTCCCGTTCACTCTTAAGATCCTGCGATCTTCTGCCAATTCTTCTATCTCATAAGCATTATTTGAGAATACTTTTAAGATTCGAAAGGGTCCTTCCCAGTGTGGGGACCATTTGCCTAAAACCTGATTCCTTCGATCTATAGGTAAAATAACTTTCCAAACTAAGTCATTATTAATAAACGTTTTACCTTTCACCTTTTTATTGTATGCTATGGACACCCTTTCTTTTTGTCTTTTTATCATCTCCAACGCTCGAAGTCTGTATTCGTCCAAATCCACCAATTCGTTCATCATCAATTCCCAATACATGTTTGGAGGAATTTATGCCTGTCTTTGGATCCGGACTGACTGCAAGTATATCTCAACTGGGAGTACTGCATCGTGTCCGAACGTCAATTGGAAAGGTGTAGTGTTTGTAGCTTTTTTGGTGATGTTCGACATGCCCAGAGTGCTTGGTCCAAAGTTTTATGCCAACTCTTAGGTTTTTTCCCTACGTGTTTCTTTATGAGACCAATTATTATTTTATTTGCTGCTTCAACTTGTCCATTTGCCTGAGCGTAGTAAGGTGTAAAAGTAAACAACTTGAACCCCATTTCTTTGGCGAATTCTTGCATCTTTCGCCCAGTAAACACTGATCCTTGATCTGTGGTTATACTTTCTGGGATTCCGAATCTGTATATAATGTGTCTTTGAATAAACTCAATCACAGCCTCCTGATCCACATTTGCAAGTGGTATCGCTTCGACCCATTTTGTGAAGTAGTCTATTCCTACTAGGATATATCTTTGACCTTTGGAAGACTTGGGGTGAATTTCCCCAATTAAGTCTAGTGCCCAACCTCTGAAAGGCCATGGTTTTATTATTGAACTTAATTCAATCGCAGGAGCATGTTGAATACCTGCGTGTTCTTGACATTCTTGACATCCTTTTGCAAATTCTATGCAATCTTTTAACATAGAAGGCCAATACATTCCATATCGAAACAAAAGCCATTTCATTTTCTGCCCCGTTTGGTGTGCACCACATGCTCCACTATGCACATTTGAGAGAGCCAAATATGCTTCCGCTTCACCCAGACATTTTAGCAAAACTCCTTCAGGAGTTTTCTTAAACAATTCATTTCCCATCAGGAAGTATGATAAGGCTCGATACTTTACCTTTCTATCTATGTCTGTCGAAGGGTCTTTTAAATAATTCACAATTGGACTCCTCCAATCTGTGTCTACTAAAGAGTCTATATTTAAAACCTCAAACTCCTCTTTGTTAGTGAAACCTAATTGTGAGTTCTCCAGATCACTTGGAGAAAGCTTGGTGGCCATTGCTTTGCCTCTTACTTCGATCAGTTCTTCTAGTTTTTCTTTTGATACCCTGTATCCTGAGGCTAATTGTGCCAAATCATTCGCTTCTTGATTATTCAACCTTGAGACGTGATTTAACTCCACATACTCGAATTTTTTAAGCAGCCTATTTGCTATGACAAAATACATGATCAAATTCTCTTTGATACATTTGTATTCCTTCGTCAGTTGCTTAATCACTAGTTCGGAGTCTCCTTTAATTTCGACTCTGGTTGCCCCCAATTCTAACAAAGCTTCAAGTCCAGCGATCAATGCCTCGTATTCAGCTTCGTTGTTGGAGCATAAGGGACCTTCAATCTTGTACTTGAGCTTTGTTGGAATTCCATCAGGAGAAATTATTAGTATTCCAACGCCGCTTCCTTCTTTATGGGTCGAACCATCGAAGTACAACTTCCAAGGCTTCAATTCTACATATTGTTGAGGGTTCTCAACCACTGCATGGTCAACAATGAAATCTGATACGATCTATCCTTTCATTGCCTTAAGGGGTTGAAATATCATAGAGTACTCAGTAAGGGCCAAAGCCCACTTGCCAATTCGACTATGCAATATTGGTTTTCATAGCATATGTTTAATAACATCACAATGAGACGAAACATAAACATCAACTGGCTTTATATAATACTTGAGTTTGATACAAGAGAAATATAAACAAAGGCAGAGTTTTTCTATTGCGCTATACCTAGTCTCTACATCATTGAGTACTCTACTTAAGTAATAAATGGCTCTTTTGATGCCATTGTCGTCTTCTTGAGCTAACATGCTACCTATTGTATTATCTGAAGCTGAAATATATAGGCGCATGTGCTTCTTCCCATTTCGGGGAGACAATATTGGTGGATGCATCAAGTATTGCTTGATTTTTTCAAAAGCTTCTTGATGTTCAACATGCCATTCAAACCTTCCTTGCTTGAGTCGAAGTAAGGGGGAAAAAGCTTGCGTATGTCCACTTAAATTAGAGATAAATCTTCTTAAGAAGTTTATCTTTCCTAGTAAAGACTGTAGTTCTTTCTTCGTGGATGGAGGATTTGTTTCCATAATAGCCTTTGTTTTATTCTGATTAATTTCTATTCCCTTTTTATGGACTACGAAGCCCAGGAAATCTCCAGCCTGCACAAAGAAAGCACATTTAAGGGGATTCATCTTTAAGCCATGTTTTCTCATTCTTTCGAATGATTGGCTCAGATGGTCAAGATTACTGTGATCTGAAAAAGATTTTACAACAATGTCATCTATGTATACTTGCATGAAAGTTTCTATAAAATCATGGAATATAGAATTCATTGCTCTTTGATAAGTTGCCCCAGCATTTTTCAGACCAAAAGGCATTACAACCCATTCTTAGGTGCCTATTTCCCATGGGCAACGAAAAGCTGTTTTAGACACATCTTCTTCTGCAATGAAGATCTGGTTATACCCAGAATATCCATCCAACATACTTAGATATTTGAAGCCTGCGACTGAATCTACTAGCATTTCTGCCACAGGCATGGGATATTCATCCTTAGGCGTTGCTGCATTCAGATCACGAAAATCTATGCATACCCTTAATGAACCATTCTTTTTAATAACCGGCACAGTATTAGCAATCCATTCAACATACCTTGTAGTTCTGATGAACTTGCAACGTAGAAGTCTTTCGACCTCTGCTTTGATCTTCGAATGAATCTCCGGTGCGAAACTCCTAGGAGTTTGCTTGATGGGCTTTTTTCCTTCCTTTATGGGCAGCTTTAATTCGACCAAATCTCGCCTTAAACCAGGCATCTCATCGTAATCCCATGAGAAGCAATCTTTGTTTTCTTTTAATAACGCAATGACTCTTGATTTCAAAACTGGCTCTAACTTTGCACTGACGTACGTTACCCTCTTCTGATTTCCGTCTCCAAGATTTACTTCTTCGAGTGGATCTTGGGCCAACATCTTTATATTTGACGCCACTGGGTATTTCTCGAATCCCAAGGGCTATTAATCGTAGATTACGTCCAGCCTTTGACTCACCTCTTCACCTGAGATCTTTTCAGCTTGAATTGTGCCTTCAGGAGATTGAGGGATCAAATGTATCCCAGAACCTGTCATTTCTGCCTCTCTTTGAATTGCATCGACAGTCATGTTTGATAATTCGGCTTCGAGAGCCGTCTTTCTTTTGTTCTCGACTATGTAAGCCGAAATCCTTTCGAAGAAGGATGATTCAGACATCATCAACGTCGTCATCCCAGCCTGTTGGCCGTATTGTTGGCAAATGCTCTATTGGTGCGATATCTTCTGGACCGTCCATTATATCTCTATTCCATTAGAATCCATTTGGGTGTAAAGACAAATAGTATAAAGCATTCTTGTTTGGGGCGTATATATCTTTAGCAGCATGGCAAGGTCCAATGTTAGCCAAGTTCCCGTCGAAACTGGTTTTATTGACTTGATTAACTTCGGCCATGTAGTAACTCTGATCTCCTTCAATGTTTTCTACTATACCATCTTCCCTCCAAGTGGTTAATCTTTGATGCATTGTCGAAGGCACTGCAGCAACTCCATGGATCCACTCTCTTCCTAGCAAAAGATTGTAATTCGCCTTTGCTGGTATCACCATGAACATCGTTGGCCTTGTGACCGAACCCACAGTTAAATTCACTTGAATGACTCCTAAAGTTTTCCCTATTTTGCCTTCATAGTTAGACAAGACCATGTTATGTGGCCTTATATCAGTATCGAACATGCCAATTCTCTTCAGCATGTATTGGGGCATAAGGTTCACTGCTGCCCCCCCCATCTACCAGGACTTTGTTAATACCAACATTTTCAATCTTAGCCCTTATGTAGAGTGGTTTTAGATGGTTTCTCATACCTTCATCAGGCCTCTTGAAGAAGGCATTCTGCTCTTCGACTGCCCTATTGTTTAGCACATAATAACACACAGGTCTGTGTCTTGCCATCTCTTCCGCATCAGCTTCCTCACAATCTTCAGCTTCTGTCTCTTGATTAAACTCATGAGGGAGTACTGACACAACATTGCAGTTGAAGTTTATAGACGATACTCCGTCTGAGTCGAAATCATTTGTCATCCTATCGTCTTCTTTCCAAGGGCTGGAATGCATCTTTTCTTCTTCTTTCTCATTTTCAGAATCGAACAACTTGCGTTCCACTAGAGGTTTACTTGTCCTTGCCCCCTGCGTTGGGATTTGGTTACTACTAGACTCTCCAATCTCCTTTGGTTTATATTCCCTTTGGGCCTTGATCAGTGCATTTTAATGCACGTTCTTCCATGTTTGTACTCAAGCATTTCTTCGGTTTGTTTTATTTATTTTTATGTTTTAATATGTTTTTATATTTTATTTTATTTTTGCACTTATTTGTTTTTCGTATTAATTTTTCAGCAATAACAGTCTGCACGGAAACGATCATATCTGGAGTTCCAGGAGTCCGATTGAGGCTTTCTAATAATCGCCGGAAAGCTAAGAGAAAGAGCTACAATTCTTATGTTTGAGTCGAAGTCAGAATTGAACTGTAGAAGGGCCAGAATATTCGTTGAAGTTGCAGCACTAGTTTTAGTTAAGTTTCGGGTCAATTGGTTTTGGGCCTGGGTCGTATGTTTGACCCAGTTGGATTGCAAAACGGGTCATTCTCCTTCCCCTTAGGTTAGGCAGCCGCGGACTTTAGCAGGGACACACTATTCACGAATTTTGAAAGCTTGTACGAATTGATCCATGGCGAACTAATCCCTTCGAGTTAATCTTCCGTACTCAGGTTCCAAAAACTATGAGATTATTATAATTTTGCAATAAAACTTCCTTCAATTATATATGTTGTTTATCTTTTGCTTAATTTGATATTCATAATATATATTGTTTGGTTCGATTGATTATGTTTTCCAATTTATCTGCGTGTTTATCGTATGCTTAATCGTTAACCCGCTTATCGCTTAACCGAATGCTTAATTCGGCAAACGGGAAATATAATTGGTATAATATTGTTGCGCTTGTTGATCATATTATAATCGAATGGGAACGGAATCCGCTTAGGATAGTGAAATTATAATAGTCGATGATTAGTAGGAACCGGATCGGTAGATTGACTTATTTCATAATCACTTTTACAAAAACAGCTTATTTTCAGAATCACTTATTTTAAGCACTTTTTCTGTAATTCGACCACCAAACCAACCCCCCCAATTTCGATTTCAGTTAATAATTCAAGAATCCTTGAGAGACGATACTCGAGTTACCGTTACCGTCGTTACTACAGTTTTACAAATTAACTCGTTTTTGACCCGCGTGCGACAGCGGATCAGGCCTTCTTCATCCTCAGGTACCTTCTCCATTGGGATCTAGACATAGGATTTTTGCCTTTGTAATTCTCCAACCTGTACATCTCTCGATTTGAGGTCTGGAAGTGCTTCCTATATGCCATTGCAGTTCTTCCCCCTTGGTCCCAACTTCGCCATTTGTTGGTCCTCGCACCAACTTGCATCCATCTATCCCTGGGTATGTCTGCATGGATTTTGAATGTAACCCTTCGAGCTCTAGGGTGGGGGCTGTCAGGCCTCTTCGATGGGGTCCAGTTATCGAATACATACATGTTGGGACGAAGTCCCTGAGTTTCTCGACCCATGTAGAAATATACTCTTTCGAATGATCGCGCTAGTAGTTCGTCATAGACTGCTCCACATCTGGGACACAATGGTACTTCAGTGTTTTCTTTGTGACATCTGACCAAGAAACCTACTAAGCTTTCTTCAGTCCTTGGGTATACCTTTAGCAATAGGTTTCCTCCTCTCCAGGGTTGTTCCATTCTTTCTCGTAGGGCCCTCTCAAAATTAGCTTGAACCCTTCGATTCAGCATAATCGAACACCTTGGGCACATCAGCATCTTTCCACCATTTTTCTCATGACAATTCCAGAGATAGTCTTTCAAACTCTCCCCTCTTGGTGGGATTTCAATGTTTCTTTTCTCCCTTATCAGCCACTTTTCTAGTTCTTTTATTTCAGATAAAGGCCGCCTAACATTGACCACGTTAACAACTGCCGGAGGAGCTTCAGAAATCTGCATCTGCTGAAGTTTCGCCCTGAGGTCTTTAGTGGCCTCGCTAGTTTTCCCTTTCAGATCTTCAGTCATCTCTGCATCAAAGGATTCTTCAATATCAGTATTGAAGACTGTATTGTCATTTAGGCTTTCAGTAGCCTGCTTTCCAGTTGAAATTATCTCCAATTCAGCAACATCAATTTCAAATACTTCCACCATGTTGACGTCAAGTGGTTCACACAGGTTAGTGTCAGCAACATTCAAAGGGTCTGTGTCAACCTTCATATGATTCTTGGTTTTATCAGCGAATTTCAGACGTCCATCCTTGATAGCATTCTGAATTAGATCCCTGAAAAGAAAACATTGTGAGGTTTTATGGCCTAAAAAACCATGATATTTACAAAAGCCTCGCTTCTTCCGTTGTTCTAACGGAGGAATTTTGGAATTAGGAGGCACTATCATCTGGCCATCTTTTACTAACAAATCAAATATTTCGTCACATTTAGTGATGTCAAATGTATAAGTTTTCTTAGGAAATCTATCGCTTTTATCATTCTCTACTGGATTTTTTCCATTAGAAGGGGTGAGCAATTTGCAAGAATAAGGTGGTGCTTCTTTTAATTCAGCTAGGTCTATTTCGACCACTTCCACGCTGTATGAATCTTCGAAAGATTCGCCGTCAACGTCTTCAGCTTCAATGTATGCTACCCTCTCCTTCTTGTAACTTTTATTTGCTCTGGCCTTTTCTGCTTTTAGTCGTTCAACTTGTCGAACCCTGTCTGCCAATTGGGCCATATCCCTTAGGTATTGGGTATCTAGTTTCTTACGGATTGAATAATCTAGACCACCCGCAGCCATTTCTACTAAGTCATGTTCTGGGACAACCGTGAAGCATCTTGATTTCAACAAACGGAACCTGTTCAAGTAATCATCTATAGGCTCCTTGAACTTCCTCTTGATGCTAGCCAATTCCTTCAGACTTATCTTGGTTTGACCCATGTAGAACTTTTCATGGAATAATCTCTCTAAGTGTGCCCATGCGTCTATGGAATTTGGGGTAAGGTAGTGAACCAATCAAAAGCATTTTTTGTTAGCGAACTAGGGAAGTATTTAATTCTCAAATCCTCGTTCCCTGCTAGATCCCCTGCTTCCGTCAAATATCTGGCTATGTGTTCCACCGTTGATTCACTAGTGTCCCCTGAAAACTTCGTAAATTTGGGTACCTTGGTACCTCTTGGTAATTCTGTTTGCATAATATATTCGGGTATGGGGGGTGTATAGTTTGGACGTCGAAGTCCAGTATTAAGGCCATTATTAGCCATTATTCTTTCTATCATGGCAGTGAGATTATTTTCTGTTGCCAAATTGTCTCTCCTAACCCTATGTACAACTTCATTAGGATGTTCGTCTCTTCCCACTACAACTACTTTAGGCTGTTTTTGGGGAACTGCTTGTCGACCAACGTTAGCCGTTTGAGTTTCTAAATCTACCACTTAATTTCGTTCGACTGGTGTTGGCCTAGGTGGCGGAACTGCGTTTCGAATTTGTTCTAGAACTGGGTCCCCTTCTTGATAGGTTGATTGGTTGTTTCTTCGCCTATTTTGCGGGACTCCTAAGAAATCCGCCATTCGTCCTATTTGCGACGATATTTTTTGATATGTTTCCACATTCTCTTGGTTAGTCCTGGAAATGTTTGTTGCTAATGGATTAAAAATCGACCCCAATTCTCTAGCAAGGACCCCTAACATATCATGGTTACTTGCATCCATTTCCTGTCGAAATGCCGCTTGACTACTAGTAGTTAAGGGAGGTACTTGGGCAGAGAGGCCTGTGTTTTGTGCGCTTCGACCTATCGAACCGACATTAGGAAAAAACGTCGTTGGGTTAGGTGCAGTGCATGTTGGCCCTGCCCCTCGTAAACCTGCCATGTATGAATATGGCATTCCATGTGGGTTGTTGGGTCTCCAACTTTCTAAAGCATATGAGGATGGTCCTGGGGTAAATACTTGACTTGCGGCGTTTGTCAAGAAAGGTGGTATCTCGCTTGCGCCTGTGAGTGGAGGCACGATAGTCGAACTCGAGACTGGAACAGTCCCTGTTGTCCCTATTGTATTTTCGGGTATAGCCTGGGAACTACCTATGGGTGCAGATCCTGTCGAACCTGGTATATCCTGCGCTCCTTGAGTGGAAGTCGAAACATGCGTAGAATTTGTCGCTACTGTTCCTGACCCCTGTGGGGGATCTTGATCTCCCCCTCCACTGGCCACATTGACCATTTTCTTGTTGTACCTTCGTTTAGGAATCGGCTGTGCACTGTTGGTTAATTTACCATTCCTAAGGTTCATACAAGGTCTTGATATTTTCTAGACAAAACAAAACAATCAATTAATAACAATCTGTTTGACACTGTCCCACCAGGTGTGCCAATTTGTTTACGGTGATTTCCGGTAAACAACCACTAGTCCTCCAAACTATAAAATATACTTTGCTTACTCGCATGATCGACTAGATTGATCCTAGGACATAGTCAAACAATTGTCTTTTAATATGATTTGGTTCATGTTTGTTTGTTCTGGCTTCGAAAAACTTGTTTGTAATATGATCGTATGACTATTCATGTGAAACAACACTCGTTATACATGTTAATGTAACTTTCGACAAAGAAAGCATAAACAAAAGCGTGTAAATTGCAGAAATGTAAAGTGCAAGAATATAACGTGCAAGAATGTTAAATGCAGAAATGTAAAAGTGCTTCGAAATGAAAGTTAAACGAAAAAGATAAAGGAATTGAAAAGATACTTGAATAAAGAAAGATACAAATGTATTTAAAATGATGTTGGTGTCATACGTACATTTCTCAGCGAACTCGTTCTCTAAACACTTGATACTTGAGTGATTTGTACAAAATGAACACCCGAAATCCTAACATTAAGACCCTTATTTATACTAATTTCAACCCTAACGGTCCTACACTAATCTGATGCCACGTTGCTCACAAGAATCCCTGGGATGCCATCTGTCCTTGTTCGGTTACACAGACTACTTCGAAATTCAAATCCTCCCGCCTGAATCCTCTTTCGATACGTGGCAACGTGATCAGAACCGAGAATGCCATGAAAACATGTTAAGCTTCAGTACCCTTCATATTTCGCAAAATGTTTAAGTCTTAAAGATAATTCACTTCGAATTAGCTCCGATTCTAACCATCTTCACTCCAACTTAAACAACATCCTCGAAACATGGCCATCAGTAGCCATTTTTAATCTCAGAGATGGTCATCAGTAACCACCTTTCTTCGAATTCTAACCCTTCAAAGAATATTTTCTCTAAACGAAATCTCCAGCCAACAGGAGTACCAGTCTTCGTTAAATACAATAATCAATCACAACATTTCAGCAACGGTAACAAAATCGTTATAACTTCAACTTAACCGTATAACTTAACAAACATACACACAGTTCATCATCAACCAACACTTCACAATAAAATTCTTATAACCTCGGCAACTATTTACTAGCAACCATAATGTCCTGACACAACATCCTTAAATCACACCCCATCAAATCAAGACATATCATTCACACGACTCATGATATTACAATCTTCTACTTCTACCGAGTCAACTGTGCCACATCACGCTTCAGTTGCACAACTCTGATTACCCAACTTAAGTCATCGTCTGATACGTTTCACTCTTTCATAGCCACTTCTCCATGTATTCACACAACATGGTGAGCGATTATCCTCACGGTTTAATATCCATCACTTTACATACTATTAAGATAACGAGATAAGTCTATCTCATCCAATACGATCCGTCTACTATCAACAAGAGATTAAGGGTGACCAGTTCCTCAATTTGTCAATAGACAGCCGACAATCATTACGGAGTTTAAACCATCGTTACCAAACTATAATAGTATTCTTTCAGAATGTGCACTCAGATTCATTAACAACGTTATAGTCCAATAATTCACTCTGAGGTTTACAACCCCCATAACTTCCTTGTATAATCACGAACACTTTAAATCCATGCTTAGCTCTTCGAATTCCAAACTCTGACTTGCGATCCATAACCATCCAACAACATCATCAGCGTTTAACAATCACTCATATGGATCTCACGGCAAAGTCTATAACAACTTTCGTCATTTTAACATCGTTCTAATGTCGACATTACACACACGGGTAATTCAAACCGTCAACTTTATGGTCAACCAGCAACGACGAAACCTCGTAACTTCATAAGTACCATCTTTTAAAATTATCTTATTTACTTGGCAATCACTTTCCGAAACATAAGGAATCTACACTCCATTCGTAGATTAATGACCGTCACATAGATTCTCATGCTTCGAGAAGTAACCATCAACAATACCTGATCATTCTCCATTAAGGTGCTCCAACTTGATTAACAACGAAACCTTGAATCCATGTCACCTTCGTATTCGGGAGACACCGAAACTTCAACGATAGTCCTACTGTCCCCATCAGCAGCACACTGAGCCAACCTCTTACAATTGAAAGATATCCGAGAAGCAAAGCTTATCCCCCACTTCGCTCAAACTAACATCTGCAACAAGAGAGAGAATACATTTATATCGATCGTGAAACTAGAGAAAGGGAGAACACGTAGGTTAGGGCAAGGATATTTCGTAGAGAACCAAGAACACTAAGGTAAGGGTGGGGTTATAACACTATAAGGGGTTAAAACACTATAAGGGGTTATATGATGATGTGTCATGGTAGATTTAGGATGTATAATTAGCATGTTCAGGTTATGTGTGAATTTGAGATTTTGATGGGTAAATTGAATTTTGAATGTTTGATGAATGATGTGTGAATCCTTTGCGTTTGATGAATTTGTTGTGAAATTGATGAGAATGATGATGGGGAAATGTTTATGTCCAATTTATGTAGAATATAGAATTTTTTTGGTGTAAGAATTATTGTAAAAGTGGGTTTTGGGGTCAAGAAATCGTAGCCATAGAAACCCAAAATCGCAAAAAAAAATTCAGCTTTTAACAGCCATGCGTCGACTCAAAGAATCCATGCTTTGGCTCATGCAAGAAAGATACTCAGTATGAGTCGACCATAGGGTCGGCCTGAGTGAACCCGAGGGGGACAAAATTATCCATGCGTCGGTTCACAGCATCCAATTTTTGTAAAGATCATAACTTTTGACTCGTGTGTCCGTTTGACGCGTCGTTCGAACCTATAGAAATAAAAACATTTTGTATCTCTTAAATCAATTTGGGAATATTATGAGGAGATTTTCTAAAAACTTATTTTTCCGCTAATTTGTTATAATGCGAAGTCATGAACATAATGATAGAATTTATGTGGTTTCTTGATGTAATGATGTTATGACAATGTATGAATAAGCGATGTGTAAGAAGTGGCTGGTGTTGGCATAGTCTGTGGATGTGTGTTAAGTTATTTCATAAGTTGGTGTCATGTGATAGAGTTACATGCATTTTGTAGGGATGTGGCCTTAATGGCAAATAGCGATGTGGCCTAAATGTCAAATAGCGATGTGGCCTTATATGGAAAAAGCGAAGTGTTATGGTACTACATGCATGTAGTCAAAGAAGTTGGTCTCATTGAATTTTGTGATGTTGTGGATGAATAGGATGCAAATTGTATGATTGTGAAATGTGATTGTTGGAACTGCAATGTGGATTGGTGAGATGAATGAAGTAAGAATATTATAATTATGTATGTCATACTTTATATTCTCATTATCATATTTTGTTTATATTGTTATGATATCTCACCCCTTCTGTTTGAATGTTACATCTATTTGTGTAACACGCAGGTGACAAAGATTCAGACGCTTGTAAGTACAAGCATATACTAATCAAGAGTTTTTTATTCGTGGCAAACATCGTCATTGAACAAATATCAAGCTTCAAGTGAATGATATAAGGAAAAGCAAGATTTTGGCACTCTAGGACATCTTAGGTCGACTCAACACAAGTCTAGGTCGACCTAGAATGCTTTAATCTTGATGTGGAAGAAAAATGTTCCAGTTAGGTCGACCCACCATGCACTTAGGTCGACGCAAACTGAAGTGAATAAAGAGACTTCACTTCTGCTCACTTTAGGTCGACTCAACCAATTGCCTAGGTCGACCTAAATTGAAGAAAAGTCATAAGAACCAAAATCAGATGCTGTTAGGTCGACCCAATGTCTCAATAGGTCGACTCAGCTGAAGAAAAATTTTAATCTACTGAATCTGTTCCATTTAGGTCGACCTAAGTAACTGAGTAGGTCGACCGATCACCCCAAAACTTCCCAAATTTTGTGTTTGCCCTTAACCAACTCTGCTAGCACCTATATATATCTTTATCAGCTAATTATTGAAATCAACACCAACAACTGAAAGATACACAAAGTCTTCTCATCTTCTTTCTTCTTCTCAACTCCAACACAATTACACACAACAATTCTTGTGGTGAGGGTTTGTGATCAAGATCGATAACGTCCATGGAAAGGAATTGAAGGTTCCTAGTGGGTGAATATTTGTGGGGTTATTGGTGAATAAAATCTGCAGATTTTGTCCTCCAAGATTGGTGAATTTTGGGGGTTTTTGTCAAGAGGCTTCATCATCGATTCAGCTGAGTGTAGAAGTTGAAGAACAAGGGTTCGAGCAATTCACAACACTGCAGAAAGGGGATCAAAGATAAGCTCTTGGAAGATACTTGATCTGGCTCAAGATCAAGGGGAAGAAGATATAAAGAATCAACATATTCGGTTTATCGTTATTGCTTTGTTATCTTCTTTGTATAAACTTTTTTCAATCATAATGAAAGACATCCCAATTCCCGTTTGGAATTGGGGGCAGATGTAGTCGTAGCGAGGACGATCGACGAACTGCCTGAACAAATATCGTGTTCTTATTGCTTTTATCTTTTTGTTAAGTTGTGCTTAATTCTGGTTATAATCGCAAATTGATCAACGTATCAAAGTGTTAAACTTGTGTGATAAGATTCTGCATAAACATCACAAGTCACCACACATTGATTCATAATTCAATTTGTTCATTATACACCAAGTGTTTGATATATTGCTTGCTTCATTAATCAAAGTCATTGAGAACAAGTTTATCCAAGTAAACACTTAAACGATTTATCGCATTATAACCTGTTGATTCTCTAATAGTGTTCATCATCACATCATAATCAGTTTGTGGTTTAAAAACATATCAGTTTGTGGTTTAAAGAAAATCTGAATAAATTCTGAAGTATCTATTCACCCCCCTCTAGATACGTAAGCCTAGCGTCTAACAAGTGGCATCAAGAGCTCTGGTTTATTCCTTGCTTCGAGAAACACTTATCGAATAAGTGGCTTCCGGACCTAAAAGGGCTCACACTAGAGCTTCAGTTTTCAACGGTGAAAATTATGGCTATTGGAAGGATTGTATGTGTGTTCATATCAACTCCATTGGTAGGAACATTTGGACAGCCATTGTTTATGGTCCTTTTGAAATTACTATGACCAATGCGGCAGGTGCTGTGATTCCTAAACCAGAAACTAGTTGGAATGCTGAGGATGAAAAGAAGTATGGATACGATTGGAAAGCGAGAAATATTCTGATCTTAGCTCTAGGAGTTGATGAATACTATCGTGTTTCCCATTGTAAAACTGCTAAGGCCATGTGGGACACATTGAAAGTTGCACATGAGGGCACGGATGATGTCAAATTAGCTAGAATCAACACGTTAACTCAAGAGTTTGAACTCGTTCATATGGAAAGTGGTGAATCCATTGAAAATATGCAAAAGAGATCCGTACATCTTATAAATCGTTTAAATTCTCTTGATAGACCTGTTTCCAATGCAAATGCTACTAACAAAGATTTAAGATGTTTAAACAGGGAATGGCAACCCAAGGTTACAGCTATAAAGGAAGCAAATGATCTAAATACCTTAGACATCACTACTCTCTTCGGTAAACTTGAAGAACATGAGAAACACCTTAAATTCCTTGACATGCATGAGAAAAAGGTCAAAGAAGGATAAGAACATGAAGAAAGAGGTAGAGAAGAAGTCAATAACTCTAAAGGCTTCAAGCTCCAAGACCTCAAGGCAAGAGCAAGAGGATAGTGATACAAGTGATGAGGAAGACTCTGATGATGAGGAAATGGGACTGTTTGTGCAAAGATACAACAAATACATAAGGAAAAACAGAGCAAAATACTCCGACAAAAGTTTGATTAACTATAGGAAGCAATTCAAAAAGTCCAAACAAGATGATAACAACAAAGGAAAATTCAAAGGTCCTTGTTTCAATTGCGGCAAAGTTGGTCATTACAAACCGGATTGTCCATATCTCAAGAAGGAGAAAGATAAGAATCAAAGCATAGGTCACAACAAGCCTAGAAGAGCTTATATAGCATGGGAAAGTGATTCCTCAAGTGAAGACTCATCAAGCGATGAAGAAGAATCTGCAAACTTATGTCTTATGGCTCATCAACATAAGAAAAAGAAACGTGTAAGTCATCTTAAACCTGAACTTGTAGATAAGGTATCTCATGCTCAATAAAAATTAGCTTTTGAAGAACTACATAGAGATGCAATTGAGGCTTCAAAATTTTGGCCTCAAATAAGAAAACAATTTCATATCTTGAATCAAAAAATGAGAAGACCGAAAAGAATATGGAAGCCTTAAAACAATCTATGTTACATATTCAAAAGGATAAAATTGAGGAAGATCCTCCATCATGGTTTGTTTGTGAGACATGTGACATTTGGCAAAAAGAAGTAAGAGATCTTAAGGCCAAATTAGATAAGGCTCTACAACCAAAAGTGACTTTTGCGGTTGATCCTAATAAGTTCAAAAGATCGTATACTCCTTTATATAGCAAATACACTTTTGTACCAAAAGTATCAACTAGCAAAACAACATGTTCTCATCATATTACTTGTTAATATTGTTGCAAAAAGGGACACACCATTGAAAAATGCAAATTTATGAGGATTCTAGTTCCTAAAGGAGTATTTCAATGGTTGCCTAAGTGCAACAATTTATGTACTCACTACCAAGGACCCAATGAAAATTGGGGACCTTCCACTCTAAATTAATTTTGCAGGAAAAGTGTCTTGACATTGCCAAAAGGTTGTGGTTCCTTGATAGCAGATGTTCAAGACACATGACGGGAGACATATCACTTTTTGTTGAGTTTCATGCAAAGAAAAAGGGGTATGTCACCTATGGAGATAACAATCGGGGAGCTATACTTGGTAATGGAAGTGTAGGTAACCCATCTACCACAACTATATCTGATGTTTTACTAGTAGAAGGTCTTAAACATAATCTCTTAAGTATTAGTCAATTGTGCGACAAATATTTCAAAGTAACTTTCACTAATTCTGGATGTACAATTGAACATATTAAGAAAAGAGACATTGTGTTTAATGGCACAAGAGTAAACAACATTTATATACTAAACTTGAACAAAGTGTCTAAGTCAAATGCCAAGTTTCTTATTGCTTTAGGAGAAGACTCATGGCTTTGGCATAGACGCCTTGCTCACATAAACTTTGACTTACTAAATAAGGTTGTCACAAAGGATTTAGTAGTCGGCTTACCAAAGATAAAGTTTTCAAAAGATCATCTATGTGATGCATGTCAAAAGGGGAAACAAACAAAAGTTTCTTTTAAATCAAAAAATGTGGTTTCAACATCACGACCCCTTGAACTTCGTCACATGGATCTCTTTGGCCCTTCAAGGACTAAAAGCATAGGTGGAAACATCTATGGTTTTGTCATTGTCGATGATTACTCTAGATTTTGTTGGACAATCTTCCTACCTAGTAAGGATCAAACATTTCCAGCATTTACTCAATCTGCAAGGTTATGTCAAAACAAAATGAACACCAAAATAATTGCAATCCGTAGTGATCACGGTGGAGAATTTGAAAATTATCATTTTGAAAAATACTGTGATAAACATGGAATTGAACATAACTTTTCAACTCCTAGAATACCAAAACAAAATGGTGTGGTCGAATGTAAAAATCATGTTCTAGAAGAGTTGGAAAGAACAATGCTCAATGAAGGAAATCTACCTAAATATTTCTGGGCGGATGCTATTAGCACCGCATGTTATGTTTTGAATAGGATACTAATTCGTCCTATCCTAAACAAAACGCCATATGAACTATTAAAGGGTAGAAAACTAAATGTGTCACATCTCCACGTATTCGGTTGCAAATGTTTTGTGTTAAACAATGGTAAAGATAACCTTGGTAAATTTGATGCTAAAGCGGACGAAGGCATATTTCTTGGTTACTCTCAATCTAGTAAAGCATATAAGACTACTTATTGTTGAAGAGTATGTTCATGTGTCCTTTGATGAATCTTACTCAAAATGTGTCGAGAAAGGTATCTATTTTGATAGTGCAGGCCCATCCACTGAAGATATTGTCAAAGAAAAGGAAGAAGAAAGTGAGATTATCAAAGAGGAGGATGCTAAGGAAGAGAAAGATGAATCTCATAATAGCTTCGAAAAATAAAATATCTCAAGCAACGAAGAACTTCCAAAGGCCTGGACAAACGTAAAATATCATCCAATTGACAACATATTAGGTGACATCTCAAAGGGCGTTACAACACGCTCCAAGATAAGTAACTTTTGTCATCATTTTGCTTTTGTTTCACAAGTTGAGCCGAAAAACGCAAAAGACGCATTACATGATGAGCATTGGATAATGGCCATGCAAGAAGAATTAAACCAGTTTAAAAGGAATGATGTATGGGACCTTGTCCCTCAAACGTGAGAACATCAAGTAATTGGCACTAGGAGGGTTTTTCGTAACAAACTTGATGAAAACGGAGTTATTACTAGAAAAAAAGCTAGGTTGGTAGCTCAAGGCTACAATCAAGAGGAAGGTATTGATTATAAGGAGACGTATGCTCCCGTAGCACGTCTTGAGGCAATTCGCCTCTTACTTGCTTACGCTTGCTCAAAAGACTTTAAGCTTTTTCAAATGGATGTTAAAAGTGCTTTTCTAAATGGTTATATTAATGAAGAGGTCTATGTAGCTCAACCACCCGGTTTTGAAAATTACAAGTATCCAACACATGTTTACAAGTTGAAACGTGCTTTATACGGTCTCAAACAAGCCCCTAGGTCTTGGTATGAGCATTTAAGCAAATTTCTACTTAGTCAAGGATACTCTAGGGGTAAAGTTGATACTACTCTCTTCATTAAGAGAAAAGAAAAAGATATACTTCTGGTTCAAGTTTATGTAGATTATATAATATTTGGGTCAACTAATGCAAAACTTGTCAAAGAATTTTCTAAGCTTATGCAGAGTGAATTTGAGATGAGCCTGATGGGGGAATTGAACTTTTTCCTTGGTCTACAAATCAAGCAGCTGAGTCATGGAACTTTCGTTAGCCAAACTAAATATTGCATAGAATTGCTAAAGAGATTTGGGATGAGTGAAGCAAAGGAAATTGACACACCTATGGCAACAAATGGTAACCTAGACAAGGATGAAAACAGTAAAGAGGTTGATGTGAAATTATACCGAGGCATGATAGGATCTCTATTGTATCTCACGGCCTCAAGACCGGACATTATGTTTAGCGTATGTATGTGTGCGAGATACCAATTGTGCCCAAAGGAATCACATCTAAAGGCCGTAAAAAGAATTCTACGATATCTCCGTGGAACTACCACATATGGTCTATGGTATCCTAAGGGAAATGAATTCTACTTGGTGGGATTCTCCGACTCCGACTTTGCTGGATGCAAATCTGACAGAAAAAGCACCAGTGGCACTTGTCATCTATACTCAAATTCATTGATAAGTTGGCATAGCAAGAAACAAGTATCAGCCGTGTTATATACAGCTGAAGCAGAATACGTAGCTGCCGGAAGTTGCTGTGCACAGATATTATGGCTCAAACAGAAGCTTATTGATTTTGGCATCAAGCTTGACCAAATACCTATCATGTGTGACAACACAAGCTCCATCAACTTAAGCAAAAATCCTGTTCTACATTCACGAACCAAACATATAGAAATAAGGCATCACTTCTTAAGAGATCATGTAGAAAAAGGAGAAGTTGTGTTTGAACATGTTGAGAACAAGCAACAATTAGCGGACATCTTTACTAAACCTCTTGCAACCGAGCCTTTCTTCAACATTCGCAGAGAACTAGGGATATTGGATATCTCTAATTTGAGCTAAATGTGGTTATGACTATCTAATTATTTTCTCGTCTATCTATTGTTTATGTTTATGCTAACATTCTTCTTTAGTGTGAAGGTAGTATGCAACCGGTCAAGGATTGTGCTACATGGATCAAAGGAACATACTATTTCTCATATCATGATGGCAAGTTATCTGAAAATCAAGAAAGCGGTAACATGTTTGTTGTTCACTTCCAAAAATATCATTGATTCTATAATATGCAATCAATTAACATGATTATAGTGACATACTACGTGCTTCTCAAAATTTCTCATTTACATATAGATTGTTCATCATTAAGCATAATGTGTAAAGTATTAAGAGTCACAATAATCAATATTACATGTGGTAAATCAAGCATACATTACATGATTCCTGACTATTTGTTGCAAATTCATACATTTTGAATCAGTTTGCGTCGACCCAAGCCATCTTCACGTCGACCTATTGATGAAATTTTTTAAAAAGAAGAAAAATACTGCCAGTTACGTCGACCTACCTATCTATAGGTCGACCTAATTTGCTTTCAATCAAAAAATGAAACCACTGCTTCATTTAGGTCGACGCAGAATCCTCCTTGGGTCGACGTACTGAAACTTCATTTCCCAAATTGGGCTTTTAGGTCGACCCGACCCATGCATTTCATATCATCATTCTTTCATATTACATGTTCCTCTTCCTCAAATCTCTCTTACCATACGGCAACCCTAAATCCCTCTTCCACCAAATCTCTCAAATTCATCTCAAATTCTCAACCTCTTCACTAAATTCATCTCAACAATGCCTCCCAAGTCAAGAAAAGGAAAAGAATTCGCGTCCGGATCCGCATCTCGACCGGTAAGTGCTCTCGCCCTTGTTCATCCAGATTGTAAGGCTAATTTTGAGAAATGGCATATGAAAAGGAAAATTATTAAGCAGTATGTGTACAACCCTAAGGTAGCCGACCGTATGAACATTCCTGAAATTAGTAGTCTAGTTCAACATCAAAATATTCATTCACTGTTAGAGTGTGATACCCCATATAATGAGGATATTGTTCGTGCTTTCTATGCGGGTTTACAAAAGGGTGATGGATGTTACTTTCAGTTTAAGATGGGCTCCCGCTCACACTATGTTAATGAACAAGTGTGGGTGAGTATTTTTGGTCTTACCATAACAGGTGATGAGTTTCGTATAGAGGATGGTGATTTTCCCGCAAATTACGATCATATGGCTTACATGAGATCAATTCTCAACGACCCAACTGTTCTTGACAAGCCAAACAAAACCATAACTGCAGGGCATCTAAAGAGAAATCCTAGAGTTCTAAACTGGATTATCTCCCGTATCATTCGACCACGGTCGGGTGGATACTCTAGGATTGAAAAGAGTGAGATAGTATTGATGTATTTGCTGGAAAATAGGACTCGTGTTCACTGGTCATACTTTCTAGCCACCAAATTCTATGAGGTCAAGCAGAAAACCACTGCTTTATGCTATGGATCTATAATTCAGAAAATTGTGAACCACTTCGGTATGACAATTGATGGGCTGACATACACCAGGATCAAACATCCTCAAGAATTCTCTCAAACCACTTTGACTCTTATGGGCTATCATTGGGATCCAAATAGGAAAGCATACTACCTCATACAAAAAGGGACTGGAAAAATCATCTACAACTATGATGATCCTGCTGAATTTGGTCCACAAGGAGGAAATGAAGAGGAAGAACATGAATTTGACATGCCTATTGATGATGATCATGTCATGGAAGATGTTCCTCAAGATGTCAACTCAAATTGGCAATATTTACCACCTCAAGAAGAGGAAATTTCTTGGGGGTATTTAGCTCCACCACAACCGGCTCAATCTAATATCATATCCATGCTAGAAAATATGCAGCTTCTTCAACAACAACACTTTGATGCACAACAGCTACAATTTCAGAATATGCAACAAGTTCAACAAGAGCGCTACAATAAGCAAAAACTTCAGTATGAAAATCCGCATCGCTTAGCTCAAGAGCACAAAAGTAACTTTGAAACCTTCGCCTCAAATCTCACAGAAAGAGAAAATAGGTTTGAGGAATCGGCGAACAATCGGCATGCCAACCTGAGACAAAACTTCAACATCCTCAAAAGAAGTGTTCTTGAACTGCTTGAGCAAGTTGAAGAGGACCGTCCACAAGGTCTTCAAAGAGGAAGAGGCGGCCGTTACCACGGGAGAGGAAGACGTTAGGAGAGCATTGCATTCCATTAGTTCATAGCACTGCATATCATATCATATTACTTTCTTAGGCTTGTTTTATCTTGACTTCTTCGGTGTTTTTGTAATTGTGACATACTTTCACTTTGACCGTTAATATTACTCTGCTATCTTAGTATATTCTTGTTATCCTGTTATTATTATTCTGTGTGCCTTCTCCTATTACCTTCCTTGTTTCATTTTTGATGTTGTCAAAGGGGGAGTATATGAGAGTATGAGAGTACGGGGGAGCTTACGCATTAAAGTACGGGGGAGCTTATGTCAGATTATATCATTTAACCAATGTTTGCCATCATCAAAAAGGGGGAGTATGTATGTGCAAGCATATACTCATCAGGAGTTTTTGATTCATGGCAAACATCGTCATTGAACAAATATCAAGCTACAAGTGAATGATACAAGGAAAAGCAAGATTTTGGCACTCTAGGACATCTTAGGTCGACTCAACACAAGTCTAGGTCGACCTAGAATGCTTCAATATTGTTGTGGAAGAAAAATGTTCCAGTTAGGTCGACCCACCATGCCCTTAGGTCGACGCAAACTGAAGTGAATAAAGAGACTTCACTTCTGCTCACTTTAGGTCGACTCAACCAATTGCCTAGGTCGACCTAAATTGAAGAAAAGTCACAAGAACCAAAATCAGATGCTGTTACGTCGACCTAGTGTCTCAATAGGTCGACTCAACTGAAGAAAAATTTTAATCTGCTGAATATGTTCCATTTAGGTCGACCCAAGTAACTGAGTAGGTCGACCTATCACCCCAAAACTTCCCAAATTTTGTGTTTGCCCTCAACCAACTCTGCTAGCACCCCAAAACTTCCCAAATTTTGTGTTTGCCCTCAACCAACTCTGCTAGCACTTATATATATATATATATATATATATATATATATATATATCTTTATCAGCTAATTATTGAAGTCAACACCAACAACTGAAAGATACTCAAAGTCTTCTCATCTTTTTTCTTCTTCTCAACTCCAACACAATTACACACAACAATTCTTGTGGTGAGGGAAAATCGATAACGTCCATGTAAAGGAATTGAAGGTTCCCACTGGGTGAAAATTTGTGGGGTTATTGGTGAATAAAATCTGTGGATTTTGTCCTCCAAGATTGGTGAATTTTAGGGGTTTTTGTCAAGAGGCTTCATCATCGATTCAGCTGAGTGTAGAAGTTGAAGAACAAGGGTTCGAGCAATTCACAACACTGCAGAAAGGGAATCAAAGATAAGCTCTTGGAAGATACTTGATCTAGCTCAAGATTAAGGGGAAGAATATACAAAGAATCAACATATTCGAATTATCGTTATTGCTTTGTTATCTTCTTTGTATAAACTCTTTTCAATCATAATGAAAGACATCCCAATTCTCGTTTGGAATTGGGGGCAGAGGTAGTCGTAGCGAGGACGATCGACGAACTGCCTGAACAAATATCTTGTTCTTATTGCTTTTATCTTTTCTTTAAGTTGTGCTTAATTCTGGTTATAATCGCAAATTGATCAACGTATCAAAGTGTTAAACTTGTGTGATAAGATTCTGCTTAAACATCACAAGTCACTACACATTGATTCATAATTCAATTTGTTCATTATACACCAAGTGTTTGATATATTGCTTGCTTCATTAATCAAAGTCATTGAGAACAAGTTTATCCAAGTAAACACTTAAACGATTTATCGCATTATAACATGTTGATTCTCTAATAGTTTTCATCATCACATCATAATCAGTTTGTGGTTTAAAAACATATCTGATCCTTCCCGTAGCGGTTCGGAATAGACGTGAGTCAATCCCTAAACGCTTTCGCCATATTTTTTAAAGAAAATCTGAATAAATTCTGAAGTATCTATTCACCCCCCCCCCCTCTAGATACGTAAGCCTAGCGTCTAACAATGTTGACATCCTATATGGTGCTTCGAAACAAGTGTGGTACCAGGTACAAGATCAATTGCAAATTTAACTTCACTTTCAATAGGTACATCGGGAAAAACTTTAGGAAAGTCCTGAACCACTTGCAATTCTTTCATTACAACTTGATTCTCCACCGATAATGTAGCCATTAACGAGAACATCTGAGTTTCTTCTTCTTGCATCAACTGCCGCAACTGTCTACCTGACAACAAACTAGCTCCCTCTTCTAGAGTAGAAAACCTTAACGACTTATCATAACAATTAATATGAACATGGTAATGTCATACCCCAATTTTTGACCTAAGATACCATCTCATATCATTGCATATGCATCATTTGCATCTCTAACAAAATTGCATAGCTTGTGTTTGCTACTTGTGACTCAGCAGGATTTAATCAGGAAATCACTCATCAGTACAAGTAACAATCAATTAGGGTTTTGTTCTCCCTTCATCTCAAATGAATCATCTTCATCAACAATTAACATTTGGTCCTCAAAATCCATCTCAACAAGCTCAGAGGCTCTGAATCAACCAGATTAGGGTTTTGACTGAAGATAGCATACTCCTGACTTTTGCTCAGAGATTGACCTAATGACTTGGGACATGACCTCAAGACCACAAGTGCATCATTTTGACCTAATCTATTGGCTCAAGACATCTCCTACACAAAGATTGATCAACAGTGAAATTTCAAATCATCAGATTTAGGGTTTTGAACTATCAGGGACTGAAATCAGGGATCACATTTGGGAAACTCTAAAAATCCCCAAGAAGTCAATCAAAGGTTTCAATCATCTTCAAATAATCCCTATGACAATATCCAATGGGAATTACATCTCAATTCAAGATCCACAGTCATCAATTTCATCAGGTCGACAATTAGGGTTTTTGACCTAATTCACTGAACAACTGCCTTTTTAATCAGGACATGGTGCCACAACTCCAACCATGGCTCAATATCCTCTAATGCCTCAATATGATCCATTCATACCATTCATATGGTGAGGATAGCCTGTTTCATTTGAAATCTCCAGAAACGCGATTCGTCTGAAAAAGTCAATTGTACAAGATCACCATTGACTTTTGGGGAATTTTGGTCAACCATGACTTTTGAAGTTTTAAATCATCAATATATGATATGAGAAGTCATTTGATCAAGAAAAATCAAGAAAATCAATCAAGAATCAAAAAGTCAAAAGTTTGACTTTCATACTTAGAAAATTTTTCTAAGTGTTTTTCATGGTTTTTTCCAAACTTTGGAAGGGAATAACTCAAAATTTCACCTACAAACTGAAAAAAACTTCCAACATGAAAGTTGTAGATTTTGATCCAATAAACAACTTTGACACATATAAATTTTTTCCATAAGATCAACCATTTAAGAGATATGGAGCTTCAAAGTTGGTACTTTTTGAAATTTTCACTTAAAACTTCATTTTCTTCAAAGTTCATGGATCTTTTTCACCCATTTCCTTAAAGGTCTTGAAGAAACTTTCAACTAGGGTTTTGAAGTGTGTAACATGAGCTTTCCAAAATGTCCAAGAGCATGAAAAAATATGGAGTGTAGCCATGGTTTTGAATTTTGCAATTAGAGGTCATTATGCATGAAATTACAAGCCATTTTCACTAAGTTCAATACTATATGGCCTATAATTCAAGCAATGACACACCAAAGCAATGATTGAATGATATTTTCTGATTTGAGATCAGAATGGAAAGAGATAAGAAGCTTGGCCAAAATAACCATGGTTTAGTTACTTTAACCATATGCATTAAATGGTAAGATTCCTTTCTATCTCCAAATGCCAAATCATCACTTCTTGAAGCAAGTTGCAAAGTTCTGAGTTCAGAACTCTTGGCCTATAAATAGAGGTCATTTCCACTCTTCAATTCACACCAAAACCTCACAAAGCATAGGTTTTCTCTTTCTTTCTTGAATTACAAGTTTCATAGTTTTCAAAGAGGTAGAAAACTCAACCTCTAAACCTTGCAAGTTCTGAGCAAAGTGATGCTTCTCACAAGCCACAAACATCATATGGGATGTGTTTGATCCATTCACACACCCCAAAACACCTCAAATCTCAAAATCACCACCTCACTTCCATATATGCACATAATAAGCCTTATCATGCCAAAATCAATTCCAGGCTATTTCTGTCCAAACTAACACTTCAAACACCATCCATATACTTCATATGAACTATCCAAACACTCACCATCAACCTGTAACCTCATAATCATCAAGCTCGATCCATACTTGAAGCTTCTGCAGATCGGGTTCCATGGCCTTGCTCAAGTGAATTCAAACTGTTCCAAGCATTCAAACATGTTCCATAAGGTCCATTGATGCTGTCCAGATCAAGAAACAACAACTGGAACACCTCCTTTGCAAAATTCAATCTCCAGCTTGGTCGTTTTTGAGGTAAGTGCTCATGAACTTCAAACTCTATCATACATGCATCATAAATGAAAAACTGAGTTACCATCTTGTTTCTGCACCATCATTGAATAATAACCCTCAATCAATTGCATCATATCATGATCATACACGATTTCACATTGAATTTCAGTTTTAGGGTTCTTCGTGTTCATCACAAAATTGACCCCCTTAGAGTGAAAATAAATGAATTATGAGGGCACCATCATGTTCCTCGTGAAAAACCGAGTGAGATAGACCCTTTGATTGATCAAAACAACTCAGTTTTCAGAAAATTCAAAATCAAGTTAGGGATGTGTTCTTGGCGCCATTTTTTGTTCAGAAATTCAAATGGTTCGTTTTAAAATATAATTAAATGGAAGCGTGTTATTTACAAGCTGCACGCGCAGCTCAGTTGGCAAGTGTTTTGGTTGGTAACCTCCAGGTCGTGGGTTCAAACCCTTGTGAGACCAAACCCTCTTTTTTAACACTATTTTCTTTCATTTTCTTTTACAACTTCAATTAATTAATTAACACATCAAATTAATTCATTTTTCATTCATTTTTTGTACACTCTTTATTTAACACATATATTTTATGAATATCAAAAAAAATCACAAAAAAAGATTTATTTAATATGTTTTTAATTAGGTTTAAAATGATACATTTTTAAGTGTTTTTAATTACTTTAAATATTGTTTTTCATTTAATTTTTAACCTAATCACTTGTAAATATTTTTTGTGATCAAACCCTAATCATTTAGGTCTTAATTAAGCATTAAAACTTGTTTTAACTTAATTAAGTTGACTTTTGTCAATTTCAAATCGTTTTAAGACGAGCGATCGCGATTCTTTTTCAAAACGATAAACCACTTCTTTTTGATTAAATATTTTTAATTGATCAATTGATTTTCAAAACGGAGTGGGGCCTCTCGAATATTAGAGAGTATAAGTCCCTTTCCTCTTTCTTTTATAGTTTTTCTTTGTACAGAAAACTTCTTTTCAAACAAACTTTCAAACCGTTTTTCAAACGACGCGTCTGTTAACAAAACAATTTCAAAGCTTTTCAAATATACCACGGGCCTCCATGTAGGTATAAGTCCCAAGCCCTTTTGTACATACCCACTCCAGTACATGAAATTAGGTATTTCATTGTACGCCTTTTGTACATATCTCGATCAGTTTGATTTTTAACTTTGAATAACAAATCAAAAATGAAGGTTTCTTTAAATCTTCCCAAAAATATACCATGGGCCTCCATGTAGGTATAAGTCCCAAGCCCTTTTGTAAATACCTGTTTACATAGCTTTGAATAAACTCAACGGGCCTTTCCCCGAGTATGAGTCCCGAGCCCCGTGTATACAAATGGATCATGCTTACAGGTATATTTCCTTCATAAACTCCATTATATACACACACTTTGTCATATATATAATTGTTCATACCTGTTCATGTTTGTTCATACTTGTTCATGTTTGTTCATATGTGTGATATGTGTGCTTGTTCAACTTAGTACAACACTAGGTTCCCCATAGCCTCCTATTGGGCTTCGTGCAAAGAATCTCCCTAGTTTAGGTTAGGACATAGAGTATGGTTTCCCGGTGAAATCGCTCTAAGAGCTCAAACCAACTATACCATGCCTCCCCTTGGGCTTTGTACAAACGAGTGACCCTCCCATAGCCTCCTCTTGGGCTTACAATGCAAGGACCCTGGATTGTCCCTCCCATAGCCTCCTCTTGGGCTTACAATGCAAGGACCCTCGGATAGCCTCCTCTTGGGCTTCGTACAAGGACCCACGGGCTTCTTATAAGCATCCCAAATATCCAAAACAAATACCCTAGGAGATTAGACATTTTTCATCTCTATGCTAGGAGTATCTCTTCTATATCATCACAAACAATCAATCAATCAAACTTTTTTGCCACAAGGCTGGCTAATCAATCAAACTTCTTTTTGCCACAAGGCTGGCTAATCAATCAAACTTCTTTTTGCCACAAGGCTGGCTAATCAATCAAACCGTTTTACCACCGTACTGGATGATTAATCAAAGTTTTTGTCACAAGGCTGACTTCATTGAAACTTTTGCCACGAGGCTGGCTGATTAATCAAAACTTTTTGTCACAAGGCTGACTTCATTGAAAGTTTTTGCCACAAGGCTGGTTAAACAAACAAAAACATCTTTATCATTCTAAGCACCCTAAGTGGCATGGCCCCGGGCTTATAATGAAAAGATTTTCAAACAAAAATCAAACAGATGTATGTGATGATATAGATTAGATACATCGAATATTTAGATGACATTTGTCTCTTTTCCTTTGCTTCCACTAGCATAAGTGGGAACTACGATTGCTCTGACTTTCTCAACATCCCTTTGAGAATACGTAGGCACAAGGTCGTATCCTTGGCGAGCAAAACTTCTCTCTCAAACCACTCAAACCTTAGCACCCGTAGACCCCGAGCTACAGATGCTCTGATTCCCTCTAAGGGATATGTATGTAGAGGATCGCGATGATCTTTGCGAGCATAATCAAACAAACACCTTAGGTCCCACCTATTTCACAACAGAACCTCCACCGTAACATGGAATGAAAAACAAAGCAAAGAAACCTATAGAGTACTATAGATACGTTGGGTGCTAATACCTTCCCTTCGTATAACCAACCCTCTTACCCAAGATCTCTCCCCCACTTTTAGGTTATTGCAGCTTTTTTCCTTTTCCTCTTTTGGAAATAATAAAAAGTTTGGTCGAAACAAAAGAAAAATCATTTTTTTTGAGCACTCGAGCCCAAAGAAGGCATCAGGTGTCTCATCCCACAAAAAAGAGGAACAAAACGATTTTTCGCCCGCGACAGAAAAATGGCGACTTCACTGGGGACAATCTTTTTATTGTTTCCAAAGGAAGGGTTAATTCTATTTGCTTTATTTTTCATTTCATTTTTTGTTATATGTGTGGTTCTGGTTCTGTTACTTGCGTGGTTCTGTTACAAGTGATACATTATGGACAAATCCTAACCCGGATTAAGTACACATAAGAAATTAGGTGGAGGGTATAGTCATGTGCAGGCGCACGTGAGAATCCTTCCGCTCAGTGGAGGTTCCTTGTTGGTAATATATGTTTAGCATGTTTCGTAGCGAAGACATTATTACTTTCATTGAACTGTAGAAGCTGAGTTGGCCGTAGAACCCCAACCCATCCTGGCCTTATTAGGTGTGGTGCAGAAACTATTCAGGTGAAGACTTGGATTAGTTGTCATGCGGAGAACCACACTCAGACGAGTTTTTCTTGAGAATATTACTGGCTCATGAGTTTAATTGTGGAAGGCCGGTAATATCCGAAAGAAAAATGTAGACTCTGACGCATCAGTAGAACATGTTGTGCAGGTGATTAACTAGAACTATCCCATTTTGATTCTCTGACCTCATGCTTGTGACTTTGGACCTTTGAACCTATGCGTTACCATGTTTGCGTTACCATGTTTGTAGTACCATGTTAGTGTTACCATGTTTGCACTACCATGTTTGCTTTACCATGTTTGAATATGTGGCATCCATGCATCCATGCATTCATACATCCATTAAAAAACCCATCTTTTTCCATAAAAAAAAAAACATGATTTTTCCAAAAAAAATTTAGAATTTTCTTTGCAAACATTATAGGATTAAGTTATGGAAAAAAGGTATACCAAAAAGTACGGTTTCAAAGCGCCTGATGTGGAAAAACTGAGAGAGTTAGCATCTTCTGTACAAGATCCTTCTAATTTTAGGAAAAGTTATGGAAAGCTTTTGCCTATTTTGAACACTCATGTTGATGAAGGACTTCTCAAAACTCTGGTTCAGTTCTATGATCCCGTCTACCGGTGTTTTACCTTTCCAGACTACCAGTTGGTACCGACCTTGGAAGAATATGCCAATCTTTTGGGTATTCCTGTGTCTGACAAAATACCCTTCAATGGTTTGGAAGCCATTCCTAAGTCACACGTCATTGCAGCAAGTATCCACATGAAAAAGTCTGAAGTAGAGAGTAATTGGACTACCAAAGGAAACCTCCCGGGTTTAACTTCACACTTCCTAATAAAGAAAGCCTTTGATTTCATCGAAACTGGTAGCATGATAGCTTTTGAAGCTATACTAGCCTTGCTCATCTATGGGTTGGTTCTGTTTCCCAATGTCGACAACTTTGTTGATATCAATGCCATAAAGATCTTTCTGATTGGAAATCCTGTTCCGACTTTGCTTGGTGACATGTATTTCTCTGTCCATCATAGGAATCGCCAAGGCGGTGGAATCATTGTATGTTGTGCACCTTTGTTGTTCAAATGGATTGTTTCACACTTACCTGAGTCTCCTATTTTCACGGAAAACCGAGAAGGCTTGCGTTGGCCTCGAAGACTTATGTCTCTTACTAATAATGATATTCGTTGGTATACCTTGGCTCGCTGTGGTACAGAAACCATTGATAGTTGTGGAGAGTTCGCCAACGTACCCCTCATTGGTACACAAGGAGGAATTAACTACAATCCGGTCCTAGCCCGACGGCAACTCGGGTATGCAAATTCAGTTAAACCTGTTGGTCCCTCAGTGGAAGGTTACTTCTACCGAGAAGGGGATAATCCTAAAAGGTTGAAAGCAAGAATGGTGAGAGCTTGGTACGACGTCCGATGGAAAGAAAAAGGTGAGGAAAGAAATTGCATTGCCATGGACGCCTACACCTGCTGGGTAAAGAAAAGAGCAAAGGAGTTTCAAATGCCTTATGCTTATGAAAAACCCATGTTTCCTGCAGTGTCTCAACGACCCAACATTCCCACTATGAAAGAATACCAAGACACTTTGGCTAAAATGAGGACAGAAAAAGATGCTTGGGAAGAAAAGTTTCGTAGCACTGAGGTGGAAAATAGAAAGTTGAAGAAAAGGGTGAAAGATCACGAAGAAACTCTCTATTATCAAGATGGATGGCTCATGAGCAAAGATGAGAAGATTCGCCAGAAAGACGCTGCAATCAAGAGGTACGTCAAAGAAAGCAAGAAAAATCTGGAAGGCTCAACAAGCAACGCTCCGACTCCTGATGATTGGAAGAATGTTGTTGACAAGCTGAGAGCTGAAAAGGCCGAATTGAAAGCTCACTATGGGAAAGAAATCATGAAGCTCAAGCTGCACAATGCATTTGGTTCTTCGTCTGATGAAGATGCTTAGGATTTGTTTAGCTTTTTATTTATCATTTGCTTTTGTAAGGAGCTACGCTCCAATGTTGTAACATTTCCCATTATTGCAATAAAAAAAAATGAATGAATAAAAGAATAGTTTGTGTTCAAATGTTTGCAAGAAAATAATCTTTAAAATATTTGGAAAAATCATAAATTTCTTTTTACATACATCATTCTGCATATCGAGTCTGTTGTATAGAGTCTCATCTTTTGGATCTTTCTCCATTAGATCGTCAAGCTGTCGCGTCTCAAAGTTTCTCGACCGCGCTCGCAATCAGATCACAGATACAATACTCGTTCAAGCAGAAGAAGAGTAATGGAATACTCTGAACAAGAGAATATTGAGCTCCGTGGTACGGTGACCACCCTTAAGGAAAAGTTGGAAAGTCTCACTACTCTGGTTGACTCCTTGATGGCCGCACAGAATCAGCCGCCGCCACCTAACAGCCAAGCAGCGGTAACATCTGAAGTCACTACTCCAGTTTCTACAGTTGCGTTCGGCATTCCATCTTTCTCCATGCCAGAAGTATGGGGCACGCCTTTCAGCTTCGGTACAGGTTTTCGCCATAATGTTTCTGGGGTTCAAACAGCTACAACTGAAGCACCTGCTGCACAGGGTTCGGCGTTTATTCCACATTCAGGGGTAACTTTTTCCCAAATCACTATGGCACTTTCTCAACCCACTATGACGGTTCCGACCCCTACGGTTCACACTGTTCCTTATGATGGCAATGAGATTTATCATGATCAAGGTGATAGCACAAATCAGCGTAACCTTGTGGGAGATCTCCAAGAGCAATTTAACAAGATGCAGTTGGAAGTTAAAGCTATCCGTGGAAAAGATTTGTTTGGAAAGAATGCCCAGGAGCTATGTTTGGTTCCCAGTGTACAAATACCTGCTAAATTCAAGGTCCCAGACTTTGAGAAGTACAAAGGTAGTTCTTGTCCACAAAGCCATCTTGTGATGTATGCCAGGAAGATGTCTACTTATGCAGATAATCATCAGTTGCTTATCCATTACTTTCAAGACAGTTTGACTGGTGCCGCACTGAAGTGGTACACAGGCTTGGATAGCACTAATATTCGAACATTCAATGACCTAGGTGAGGCCTTTGTCCGACAATACAAGTATAACTCGGATATGGCTCCGGACAGAGATCAGCTTCGATCCATGGCTCAGAAAGACCATGAAGCTTTCAAAGAGTATGCCCAACGATGGAGAGAAACTGCTGCCCAGATTAATCCACCGTTAAAAGAGAAAGAGATGACAAAGATCTTCTTGAATACTCTCAGTC
The DNA here is from genome assembly GCF_029867415.1 of Vicia villosa. Taxonomy (NCBI): domain Eukaryota; kingdom Viridiplantae; phylum Streptophyta; class Magnoliopsida; order Fabales; family Fabaceae; genus Vicia; species Vicia villosa. Next base: position 209,052 of record NW_026705705.1, on the reverse strand, counting down.
CGTTTTATTACGAACGCATGATTGCTAGTGCTCCAAGTGATTTCACCAAAATGGTAAACATGGGTATGCGTTTGGAAGAAGGAGTCCGAACCGGACGCCTAACTAAAGAAGGTGGATCTTCAAGCGGAACCAAAAAGTTCGGAAGTGGTTTCCCAAAGAAGAAGGAACAAAGTGTTGACATGGTATCCCAAGGGAGGCCAAGAGGAAATGTCAATCGTCAGCGACAGGTTGCTTCTATCACACCAGTCGTTAATATCGCACCGAATCCGGGGTTTACTCCGCAGTTTCAACAACAACAGCCTCGACCACAGGCTCAACAGTTTAACAATAATCAGAATCGTGTGCAAAGAGCTCCACAGTTCGATCCGATTCCAATGACCTACACAGAATTGTACCCTGCGTTGGTTGAAAAAGGTCTCGTTCAAACTAGAGCACCACCACCAGTACCTGAGAAACTTCCATGGTGGTACAAAGCTGAGGTCTCATGCCCTTATCATCAAGGAGCACCTGGACATGATCTTGAGCATTGCATAGCCTTGAAATATGAAGTTCAGAGGTTGGTTAAATCTAATCTCCTCTCATTCAGAAATTTGAATCCTAATGTGCAAGCAAATCCGCTGCCCAATCATGGAGGGCATGTTGTGAACATGGTGTATGGATGTCCTGGTCCGTACCGAGTCTATAATATCAATTTCTCAAGAGCAGATTTGGTACAAATGCACGCCACTCTCTGTCGAGGGCCGAGTTTTCGCCAGCATCAATACGGTTCCTGTAGCATATGTTGTAGATCCTCACGGATGTTCGATTGTGAGAAGAGATCTCCAAGTACTGTTGGATAATGGTACTATTCAGATCTACAGAAATAGGGATGAAAATGAAGTTAACATGATAGGATATTATCCGCATGAGCTTTTAGTCTCAGATATCAACTCGGAAATGCCTATAGTTAACGTCATCGTTCCTCATTTCAACATGCCTGAGCGCATGGAAGTTACTTACAACAAGCCGAAAGTTCCTATTGCTCCTTTGATCATTTGTCTACCTGGACCTGTTCCTTATGACTCTGACAAGGCAGTTCCCTACAACTACAATGCAACAATGATAAAGGATGGACAAGAAGTTCCTTTACCTACTCTCTCATTTGTCGTGAACATCGCTGATGTGAGTCGAGTAACAAGAAGTGGACGTGTGTATACTCCACTACCTCCAAAGCAGCCTGTTGCTCCTACAACCGGACAAAATCCTGTCAATGTTCCAGTGGGAAATCCTGTGGAAACTCCTGTCAGTAATACAAACACTGATGTTGGTCAATCCAGTGGAACCAATGTCAATCCAGATTTTGACGAAATTTTGAAGCTTATAAAAAGAAGTGAATACAAGATTGTGGATCAGCTCATGCAGACTCCTTCAAAAATCTCAATACTTTCATTGCTTTTAAACTCAGAAGCCCACAGGGAAGCCCTGATGAAGGTCTTAGATCAAGCTTTTGTAGATCATGATGTGACTGTTGATCATTTTGATGGGATAATAGCCAACATAACAGCTTGTAACAATTTAAGCTTCTGTGATGAAGAACTCCCCGAGGAGGGTAAAAATCACAATCTTGCTTTGCACATTTCTATGAACTGTCAGTCAGACTCTTTGTCCAATGTGTTGGTAGACACTGGATCTTCCTTGAATGTTATGCCAAAGACGACTCTTGCTCGCTTGTCTTACCAAGGAATGCCTATGAAGTTCAGTGGTGTAGTAGTCAAAGCATTTGATGGATCGCGAAAATCGGTTATCGGAGAAGTCAACCTTCCCATGACAATTGGTCCACATACATTTCAAATCACCTTCCAGGTCATGGACATTCAAGCTGCTTATAGCTGTCTGTTAGGACGACCATGGATCCATGAAGCAGGGGCAGTAACTTCTACGCTCCATCAAAAGTTAAAGTTTGTAACAAATGGAAAATTGGTAACAATAAGTGGAGAGCAAGCCTTGATGGTGAGCCATTTATCCAATTTCTCTTTCATAAGTGCTGATGATGTGGAAGGAACGCAGTTCCAAGGTCTCTCTTTAGAAGACGAATCTTCCAAGAAGAAAGCATCGATCTCTTCTTACAAAGAGGCAGTAAAAGTAGTGAAAGATGGAACTACCACTGGCTGGGGGCAAGTTGTGATCCCTACCAAGAATGAAACTAGAGCAGGTCTCGGATGTTCACCAACATTCTCAAACTGCACCAAGAAGGATGAAACCCTTCGTCCGATCAAAGAAACATTCATTAGTGGAGGATTCCTTAACCCAATTCCTCAAGAGGTTAATGTCCTTATCGAAGAATGCATCGAAGAAGGTCTCTCCGATGATGAAGAAGAATGGAAATGTTATCTCAATGACTCGGGATACATATCTCAGGAAGAACCATATCCTCCGTCACAGAAATCCAATGGCAAGGAAACTGAGCCTATTCCTGCAGAAATCTGGGACACCTTGGGACAACCAAGTGGAAAATATGATTACATGGTGAAATACACTGCACCTGAAAGTTCAAAGATTGCGATTGAGGATATCCAACCAACTGGATGGGGAGATTCCTGTGAATATAATAGTCAACCAGAAGAGGCTTATCAGCCCTGTCAATTTTCTCAGCAGCCTGAAATTACTGAAGATTTTAGCTTCAATGCATCTGCCAAGGTTTACAATCCTGAAGATGGTTATTATCACATAAATGCCATTTTTGAAGATGAAGGGGAAGATGGTCCCGCAATTGACTCAGAAAGTGTCGCTGACAATGAGTCTCTTCATCCTGAAGACTGGGAAGTACATCCTGAAAATTCTGAAGATTGTGACTCATCATATGCTCTTCAAGAAGTAGAAGAAGACCGTTTCAACTCTACAAAGAACAAGGGTGACAAACCAGGACCTTCAAATCCTGCTCGACTAGCGGTCAATGTCAATACTGAAGACAACTCTGGGGAGAATTTTCCTGAATACATAAAGGAGTTCGTTGCTACTGGAAAGCTGTCGACGTTCCGAATGTTGTTCGCCGCTCAAAGTAATCACCTCGCTGTTATTTTGACCTCCTGCCTTGCCCAAAGCAGAGAGATGTTTTATAGGGCTTTGCTTTTTAAATATTCCGCCCAAATAACTTTGTGTATAGGGCTTTGTTTTAAAAGTTTCCCTCTTTGTCCTGCCCAAGACAAATGAGTTTGTGTTTAGGGCTTTATTTCAAAAATGAATCATAAATAAAGTGTCATTTTGAATTCCCTACATTATATGTTTTATTTTTGCTTTTTCTGGAAATGGTAATCCTAAAAAACCAAAATAAAAAAATAAAAAAAAAAACTTTTTCAAAAAAAAAAAATCTGCATACACTCCTGCATTCATAAATTTTCTGAAATAAATATAAATCATATGTGCAGATTAACTATTGATAAACCCATTGAATGCAATAACCCTATGCCCTCTCCCAACTTTGAGTTTCCTGTGTTCGAAGCCGAAGAAGAGGAAGAAGAAGAGATTCCGGACGAGATCTCTCGATTACTTAAGCACGAGGAAAGAGTCATTCTGCCTCACAAAGAGCCTTTAGAAAAAATCAACTTGGGTTCTGAAGAAGACAAAAAAGAAGTGACCATTGGATCGCTGCTTGATACTGATATCAAGGGTAAGTTAACAGACCTTCTCAAAGAATATGTTGACGTGTTTGCCTGGTCCTACCAAGACATGCCTGGGTTGGATACCAATATTGTTCAGCATTACTTACCATTGAAGCCAGAATGTCCGCCAGTTAAGCAGAAATTGCGAAGGACTCACCCTGATATGGCTAACAAGATCAAAGTGGAAGTTCAGAAACAGCTCGACGCAGGTTTTCTTGTCACCTCTGAGTATCCTCAATGGTTGGCCAACATAGTGCCAGTTCCGAAGAAAGATGGAAAGGTCAGAATGTGTGTTGACTACCGTGACTTGAACAAGGCCAGTCCAAAAGATGACTTTCCATTACCACATATCGACATGCTGGTTGATAACACCGCTAAGTTCAACGTCTTTTCCTTCATGGACGGGTTCTCCGGTTATAATCAGATCAAGATGGCTCCTGAAGACATGGAGAAGACATCTTTCATCACCCCATGGGGTACCTTTTGCTACAAAGTGATGCCATTTGGATTAAAAAATGCAGGCGCAACTTACCAAAGGGCAATGACCACTCTCTTTCATGACATGATGCATAAAGAAATAGAAGTTTATGTGGACGACATGATAGCCAAGTCCAGCACAGAAGAAGAACATATTGAATACCTTTTGAAGTTGTTTCAACGATTAAGGAAATATCAGCTTCGCTTGAATCCTAACAAATGTACTTTTGGGGTTAGATCTGGAAAGCTCTTGGGTTTCATTGTCAGCCAAAGAGGTATCGAAGTAGATCCCGACAAAGTCAGAGCTATTCAAGAGATGCCTGCACCAAAAACTGAAAAGCAAGTAAGAGGATTTCTCGGACGATTGAACTATATCTCCAGATTCATCTCTCAAATGACTGCTACTTGTGGGCCAATTTTCAAGCTTCTCCGCAAAGATCAAGGGGTTGTATGGACTGAAGATTGCCAGAAAGCGTTTGACAGTATCAAGGAATACCTGTTAGAACCACCAATATTGATTCCTCCAGTTGAAGGAAGACCACTAATCATGTACCTTACCGTGTTGGAAGAATCCATGGGTTGTATGCTTGGACAACAAGATGAAACCGGTAAGAAGGAGCATGCCATCTATTACCTGAGTAAGAAATTCACAGACTGTGAGTCTCGTTACTCCATGCTCGAAAAAATATGTTGTGCTTTGGCTTGGGATTCAAAACGTCTCCGCCAGTACATGATCAACAATACTACTTGGTTAATCTCCAAAATGGATCCGATCAAGTATGTCTTTGAAAAGCCTGCATTAACAGGAAGGATTGCCCGATGGCAAATGCTGTTATCCGAATATGACATTGAATACCGTGCTCAAAAAGCGGTCAAAGGAAGCATTCTCGCCGATCATTTGGCGCATCAACCAATTAATGAATATCAATCTCTCAAGTTTGACTTTCCTGATGAAGATGTCATGTACTTGAAGATGAAAGATTGTGACGAACCGTTACCTGAAGAAGGTCCTGAGCCTGGATCAAGATGGGGCCTAATTTTTGATGGAGCAGTAAACGCTTTTGGCAATGGAATTGGGGCAATCATCATCACTCCCAAGGGTACTCATATCCCATTCTCCGCCAGATTGCTATTTGATTGTACCAACAACATCGCAGAATATGAAGCTTGTATCATGGGTCTCAAAGAAGCCATTGACTTAAGGATCAAGATCCTCGACATATATGGAGATTCAGCCCTCGTGATCAACCAAATCAAAGACAAGTGGGAAACTTACCACCCTGGCTTGATTCCTTACAGAGATTATGCAAGACGTCTGTTGACTTTCTTCAACAAAGTTGAGTTGCATCATATACCTCGAGATCAGAATCGAATGGCAGACGCCTTGGCTACTCTATCTTCCATGTTCAAAGTCAGTCACTGGAATGATGTGCCTAAAGTCAGAATCACGCGCCTTGAAAGGCCCGCCTATGTGTTTGCAACTGAAGCAGTCATCGATGATAAACCGTGGTTCCACGACATCAAACGCTTCCTTCAAACTCAAGAGTACCCGCTTGGGGCATCAAACAAAGATAAGAAAACTCTAAGGAGACTTTCTGGCAGTTTCTTCCTGAATGGAGATGTGTATACAAAAGAAACTTCGACATGGTTTTGCTCAGATGCGTGGATAGACACGAAGCAGACATGTTAATGCATGAAGTACATGAAGGGTCCTTTGGAACTCATTCAAACGGGCATGCAATGTCCAAGAAGATCTTAAGAGCAGGATACTATTGGTTGACAATGGAATCAGACTGTTACAAACACGTGAAGAGATGTCACAAGTGCCAGATCTACGCAGATAAGATCCATGTGCCACCGACTCTACTCAACGTTCTCTCATCTCCATGGCCTTTCTCCATGTGGGATATCGACATGATTGGAATGATCGAGCCGAAAGCTTCAAACGGTCATCGTTTCATCCTGGTAGCCATTGATTACTTCACCAAATGGGTCGAAGCAACATCTTACGCCAATGTTACAAGACAAGTGGTTGTAAGGTTTATCAAGAATAACATCATTTGCCGATATGGTATTCCCAGCAAGATCATTACTGACAATGGTTCAAACTTGAACAACAAAATGATGAAAGAATTGTGTGAGGAATTCAAGATTGAGCATCATAACTCTTCTCCTTACAGACCAAAAATGAACGGCGCCGTCGAAGCTGCCAACAAGAATATTAAGAAGATCGTCCAGAAAATGGTCGTCACTTACAAAGACTGGCATGAAATGCTGCCATTTGCTTTACATGGGTACCGTACTTCAGTGCGTACTTCAACAGGGGCAACTCCCTTTTCTCTAGTAAACGGCATGGAAGCTGTGCTCCCCGTAGAAGTGGAAATCCCATCAATGAGAGTCCTCATGGAGACTAAGTTATCAGAGGCTGAATGGTGTCAAAACAGATACGATCAGTTGAACTTAATCGAAGAAAAACGTATGACCGCTCTATGCCATGGACAGTTATACCAAGCAAGGATGAAACAAGCCTTCAACAAAAAGGTTCGACCTCGTGAATTTCAAGAAGGCGACCTCGTGCTTAAAAAGATCTTGTCTTTTCAACCAGATTCTAGGGGCAAATGGTCTCCTAATTACGAAGGCCCGTATGTTGTCAAAAGAACATTTTCCGGCGGCGCCATGATTCTTACAACCATGGATGGTGATGAACTCCCACATCCTGTGAATGCTGATGCAGTCAAGAAATACTTTGTCTAAAAAATTAAAAAAAAAAACAAAAGAACAGCTCGGTAAGTCAAAAACCCGCAAAGGGCGACTTAGGCAAAAATGAGCGTCTCGGTGGATTGAAAACCCGAAAGGGCGGTCCAGGCAAAAATTAGAGACAATAAACAGAAAAAAATTCATCCTGGTAGATTGAAAACCTGAAAGGGCAATCTAGGCAAAAATTAGGGATTAATGACAAAGTAACTGCATCAGTCCGTACTTCGTCACCTGAAGAGTCTTTTTCATCAAAGGATCTACAATCAAATCATTGCCAATCTGAAGCGACAAGCACAGTTGGAACTCAAAGTTGTTAAGGGGAATAGTGGTTATTGCTTTCAATGTAGCCTTTTCCGCATAATTACCATTTCCAACTTTTGTAAATACTCCATGGAATCACGCCTTTAGCTGATTACCATCCTATTAAATAAATTTGAGCCTTGTGCCCATTTGTTTGCAATCTCTAATTTCTTTTAGCTTGCAAAATGACGCGTTAATTGTGTTATTCGTTTTTGAGAGAAAAAAGAAAAAAGTTTTAAATGAATTTACTTTTCTTTTTTCAAAATAAAAGCGAAATTTTCCTTTGAGTTGTGAACAACGGAAGGAACATCAGCAGTCGTCTCCACAGGATGAACAAAAGGATTCTCCCTGAAAAATTGTTGAGACAACGGTATTCTTGTCCAGAAAAGAATTCTTGAAGCAATTATCCCTCGAGGTAAAAAAGGTCTTCTATCCCCAGTGAAGAAGCTCTTCTATCCCCAGTGAAGAAGGTCTTTTATCCCCAGTGACGAAGATTTTCCATCTCCAGTGAAGAAGTTCTTCCATCTCAATAAGAAAAGATGCTTGTATTCCCCAGAGAAGTTGAAAGCACGCAACACCATTCATCACCCGTGTTGAAAAACATTTGCCAAGTATCTGGTTGTATTGCGACGTCGGTCCTTCTCCAGTATACATTTCTTTGTCTGTCAGTATTGTTAACATGCATGCTACATTCATGACATTCATCATTCATACATATTTGCATCATTTATGCATTTTTCCATAATCGCTTGTTCAGGATATATCTATCCCAAAAAAGTAGAGAAAAAAAAGAAAAAAAGAAAAAGAAAAGAAAAGAAAAACAACAAGTATGGGCGTGTCATCTCTCCAGTAGGTTGTCACCCATAAGCAGAAATAACATCCTTTCTTTCTCCAGTTCCCCACTGAGATCATTCCTCGTGGAAGAAGGTTGCTTTAGTTTCTCCTCTCAAAACAAAGGAGAAAATCCCCAGTTGAGTTCATTCCTCATGGGTACAAAGTCTTGTTTGACTGTCTCTTTCCAATTCATTCTTGGTTAGAACCCTGTCTTTACCAAAGATTCAAATTCCGATTCCTCAAACAGAGTCGTGAAAAATAAAACCATGAACAATAGCCTCATCATCTGAGCAGTTTATGTTTCTTTCAAAAATTTTCTCTCAAGGAAATCAATCATGAAGACCATTTGACAAATCAGGGCCTTATTACTGTTCACAAGGCTGAATAACCAGTAATTTCCCTAGCAAAGTCTCCAGAATCATTTTATCACTCGGCTGATAATTGATCATGTCTTCAAAACCACTATCACGAGGCTGGTAGTCGGTAACCTTTTGTTCTGGTTATATTATTTAACATGTCTATCACAAGGCTGATAGTCGGTAATGTTAACCGAACCTTTGAAACTCTTTTTACCTTGTCAAGTCTATCACCATGCTGATAGTCGGTAACACAGTTTCATACCTTTCACCTTCGCGTTATTAACAAGTCTATCCCCAAGCTGATAGTCGATAATGTCGATGGGTAAGCTTTTCTTACAAAGCTATCATTCCCCGGTGAAGCATACACTTGCTTTCCCGAAAAAAAGACAAAACGGATTCTCTTCCTAAAAGGATTGAGACATCCTTCCCAACCTCTTTTCCCCAGTGGAGTCAGTTATTGATATCCCCTCGGTAAAGATATCCTTGCATCATTCGCAATTTTGGTATCTTAGGTCCAAAATTTGCGTCTTCTGATATTTAAGTCTCTTCCACCCTATCGAAACGAAGATTTTCAATCTTCATGTCTCAGGTTGAAGAAACTTAAATAGGGGCATCTGTCATACCCCAATTTTTGACCTAAGATACCATCTCATATCATTGCATATGCATCATTTGCATCTCTAACAAAATTGCATAGCTTGTGTTTGCTACTTGTGACTCAGCAGGATTTAATCAGGAAATCACTCATCAGTACAAGTAACAATCAATTAGGGTTTTGTTCTCCCTTCATCTCAAATGAATCATCTTCATCAACAATTAACATTTGGTCCTCAAAATCCATCTCAACAAGCTCAGAGGCTCTGAATCAACCAGATTAGGGTTTTGACTGAAGATAGCATACTCCTGACTTTTGCTCAGAGATTGACCTAATGACTTGGGACATGACCTCAAGACCACAAGTGCATCATTTTGACCTAATCTATTGGCTCAAGACATCTCCTACACAAAGATTGATCAACAGTGAAATTTCAAATCATCAGATTTAGGGTTTTGAACTATCAGGGACTGAAATCAGGGATCACATTTGGGAAACTCTAAAAATCCCCAGGAAGTCAATCAAAGGTTTCAATCATCTTCAAATAATCCCTATGACAATATCCAATGGGAATTACATCTCAATTCAAGATCCACAGTCATCAATTTCATCAGGTCGACAATTAGGGTTTTTGACCTAATTCACTGAACAACTGCCTTTTTAATCAGGACATGGTGCCACAACTCCAACCATGGCTCAATATCCTCTAATGCCTCAATATGATCCATTCATACCATTCATATGGTGAGGATATCCTGTTTCATTTGAAATCTCCAGAAACGCGATTCGTCTGAAAAAGTCAATTGTACAAGATCACCATTGACTTTTGGGGAATTTTGGTCAACCATGACTTTTGAAGTTTTAAATCATCAATATATGATATGAGAAGTCATTTGATCAAGAAAAATCAAGAAAATCAATCAAGAATCAAAAAGTCAAAAGTTTGACTTTCATACTTAGAAAATTTTTCTAAGTGTTTTTCATGGTTTTTTCCAAACTTTGGAAGGGAATAACTCAAAATTTCACCTACAAACTGAAAAAAACTTCCAACATGAAAGTTGTAGATTTTGATCCAATAAACAACTTTGACACATATAAATTTTTTCCATAAGATCAACCATTTAAGAGATATGGAGCTTCAAAGTTGGTACTTTTTGAAAATTTCACTTAAAACTTCATTTTCTTCAAAGTTCATGGATCTTTTTCACCCATTTCCTTAAAGGTCTTGAAGAAACTTTCAACTAGGGTTTTGAAGTGTGTAACATGAGCTTTCCAAAATGTCCAAGAGCATGAAAAAATATGGAGTGTAGCCATGGTTTTGAATTTTGCAATTAGAGGTCATTATGCATGAAATTACAAGCCATTTTCACTAAGTTCAATACTATATGGCCTATAATTCAAGCAATGACACACCAAAGCAATGATTGAATGATATTTTCTGATTTGAGATCAGAATGGAAAGAGATAAGAAGCTTGGCCAAAATAACCATGGTTTAGTTACTTTAACCATATGCATTAAATGGTAAGATTCCTTTCTATCTCCAAATGCCAAATCATCACTTCTTGAAGCAAGTTGCAAAGTTCTGAGTTCAGAACTCTTGGCCTATAAATAGAGGTCATTTCCACTCTTCAATTCACACCAAAACCTCACAAAGCATAGGTTTTCTCTTTCTTTCTTGAATTACAAGTTTCATAGTTTTCAAAGAGGTAGAAAACTCAACCTCTAAACCTTGCAAGTTCTGAGCAAAGTGATGCTTCTCACAAGCCACAAACATCATATGGGATGTGTTTGATCCATTCACACACCCCAAAACACCTCAAATCTCAAAATCACCACCTCACTTCCATATATGCACATAATAAGCCTTATCATGCCAAAATCAATTCCAGGCTATTTCTGTCCAAACTAACACTTCAAACACCATCCATATACTTCATATGAACTATCCAAACACTCACCATCAACCTGTAACCTCATAATCATCAAGCTCGATCCATACTTGAAGCTTCTGCAGATCGGGTTCCATGGCCTTGCTCAAGTGAATTCAAACTGTTCCAAGCATTCAAACATGTTCCATAAGGTCCATTGATGCTGTCCAGATCAAGAAACAACAACTGGAACACCTCCTTTGCAAAATTCAATCTCCAGCTTGGTCGTTTTTTAGGTAAGTGCTCATGAACTTCAAACTCTATCATACATGCATCATAAATGAAAAACTGAGTTACCATCTTGTTTCTGCACCATCATTGAATAATAACCCTCAATCAATTGCATCATATCATGATCATACACGATTTCACATTGAATTTCAGTTTTAGGGTTCTTCGTGTTCATCACAAAATTGACCCCCTTAGAGTGAAAATAAATGAATTATGAGGGCACCATCATGTTCCTCGTGAAAAACAGAGTGAGATAGACCCTTTGATTGATCAAAACAACTCAGTTTTCAGAAAATTCAAAATCAAGTTAGGGATGTGTTCTTGGCGCCATTTTTTGTTCAGAAATTCAAATGGTTCGTTTTAAAATATAATTAAATGGAAGCGTGTTATTTACAAGCTGCGCGCGCAGCTCAGTTGGCAAGTGTTTTGGTTGGTAACCTCCAGGTCGTGGGTTCAAACCCTTGTGAGACCAAACCCTCTTTTTTAACACTATTTTCTTTCATTTTCTTTTACAACTTCAATTAATTAATTAACACATCAAATTAATTCATTTTTCATTCATTTTTTGTACACTCTTTATTTAACACATATATTTTATGAATATCAAAAAAAATCACAAAAAAAGATTTATTTAATATGTTTTTAATTAGGTTTAAAATGATACATTTTTAAGTGTTTTTAATTACTTTAAATATTGTTTTTCATTTAATTTTTAACCTAATCACTTGTAAATATTTTTTGTGATCAAACCCTAATCATTTAGGTCTTAATTAAGCATTAAAACTTGTTTTAACTTAATTAAGTTGACTTTTGTCAATTTCAAATCGTTTTAAGACGAGCGATCGCGATTCTTTTTCAAAACGATAAACCACTTCTTTTTGATTAAATCTTTTTAATTGATCAATTGATTTTCAAAACGGAGTGGGGCCTCTCGAATATTAGAGAGTATAAGTCCCTTTCCTCTTTCTTTTATAGTATTTCTTTGTACAGAAAACTTCTTTTCAAACAAACTTTCAAACCGTTTTTCAAACGACGCGTCTGTTAACAAAACAATTTCAAAGCTTTTCAAATATACCACGGGCCTCCATGTAGGTATAAGTCCCAAGCCCTTTTGTACATACCCACTCCAGTACATGAAATTAGGTATTTCATTGTACGCCTTTTGTACATATCTCGATCAGTTTGATTTTTAACTTTGAATAACAAATCAAAAATGAAGGTTTCTTTAAATCTTCCCAAAAATATACCATGGGCCTCCATGTAGGTATAAGTCCCAAGCCCTTTTGTAAATACCTGTTTACATAGCTTTGAATAAACTCAACGGGCCTTTCCCCGAGTATGAGTCCCGAGCCCCGTGTATACAAATGGATCATGCTTACAGGTATATTTCCTTCATAAACTCCATTATATACACACACTTTGTCATATATATAATTGTTCATACCTGTTCATGTTTGTTCATACTTGTTCATGTTTATTCATATGTGTGATATGTGTGCTTGTTCAACTTAGTACAACACTAGGTTCCCCATAGCCTCCTATTGGGCTTCGTGCAAAGAATCTCCCTAGTTTAGGTTAGGACATAGAGTATGGTTTCCCGGTGAAATCGCTCTAAGAGCTCAAACCAACTATACCATGCCTCCCCTTGGGCTTTGTACAAACGAGTGACCCTCCCATAGCCTCCTCTTGGGCTTACAATGCAAGGACCCTGGATTGTCCCTCCCATAGCCTCCTCTTGGGCTTACAATGCAAGGACCCTCGGATAGCCTCCTCTTGGGCTTCGTACAAGGACCCACGGGCTTCTTATAAGCATCCCAAATATCCAAAACAAATACCCTAGGAGATTAGACATTTTTCATCTCTATGCTAGGAGTATCTCTTCTATATCATCACAAACAATCAATCAATCAAACTTTTTTGCCACAAGGCTGGCTAATCAATCAAACTTCTTTTTGCCACAAGGCTGGCTAATCAATCAAACTTCTTTTTGCCACAAGGCTGGCTAATCAATCAAACCGTTTTACCACCGTACTGGATGATTAATCAAAGTTTTTGTCACAAGGCTGACTTCATTGAAACTTTTGCCACGAGGCTGGCTGATTAATCAAAACTTTTTGTCACAAGGCTGACTTCATTGAAAGTTTTTTCCACAAGGCTGGTTAAACAAACAAAAACATCTTTATCATTCTAAGCACCCTATGTGGCATGACCCCGGGCTTATAATGAAAAGATTTTCAAACAAAAATCAAACAGATGTATATGATGATATAGATTAGATACATCGAATATTTAGATGACATTTGTCTCTTTTCCTTTGCTTCCACTAGCATAAGTGGGAACTACGATTGCTCTGACTTTCTCAACATCCCTTTGAGAATACGTAGGCACAAGGTCGTATCCTTGGCGAGCAAAACTTCTCTCTCAAACCACTCAAACCTTAGCACCCGTAGACCCCGAGCTACAGATGCTCTGATTCCCTCTAAGGGATATGTATGCAGAGGATCGCGATGATCTTTGCGAGCATAATCAAACAAACACCTTAGGTCCCACCTATTTCACAACAGAACCTCCACCGTAACATGGAATGAAAAACAAAGCAAAGAAACCTATAGAGTACTATAGATACGTTGGGTGCTAATACCCTCCCTTCGTATAACCAACCCTCTTACCCAAGATCTCTCCCCCACTTTTAGGTTATTGCAGCTTTTTTCCTTTTCCTCCTTTGGAAATAATAAAAAGTTTGGTCGAAACAAAAGAAAAATCATTTTTTTTGAGCACTCGAGCCCAAAGAAGGCATCAGGTGTCTCATCCCACAAAAAAGAGGAACAAAACGATTTTTCGCCCGCGACAGGTAAGTAATTATCACAATAATTCCCGCACTTCGCAATATTAATATAGTAATAGCGTCACATAATCACTGGCCATAGGCCTACAACTTAGTACCAACACATCAACATCGCAGTATCAACAAAAAATCTCAAAGTGAGACAATAATCACAAAGAAATTATCAGCATAATAAGGTATTTTCAAAATAGTTCTGTAAATCTCTATGTATTAGTTTCTCATCTCATCAATTATTCCACTACCAATGCTTCAATCATATTCCCTGATATTCACTTCCCGACTACTAAAAAAGGCCATCTATTTTCTTCTGCTAGAATTACTACTGATACAGATAGTTTTTGTTATGCTTTATTTATCTCTGCTAAATTTAGTATCTATACTGCAATTTAGGACTAATTCTCTAACTTGCTATTGTAGTTCCACTAACCGCCTACTATGTTACTCTTCTATTATTGTTTGCTAAATACAACCACTAACCAATTTTTATCTCCAAATTAATTACCCATCACGTTATCCTTATTAGTATGTTGGCTTTTAATATGCACTTAGAATAAAATAACTACTCCTAAAACATGCTACAGGATCATTCACTTAAAATGGGGCACTAAAGGAAATGGTGGCCCTCGTCCCTAAAACATGTGGCGATCGTCCCATCCCAACAATCTTTTTGGGACGCCCATCCCAACTATGGGGCGCCCGCCCCTATTTCCTTGTGGCCCCACCACAAATTCTCTCTTCCTCCTTCCTTGTTCTTCTATTCCTTTGTTTCCAGATTAATTTTTCCAAAATCATTCACATCCAATTTTCATGAGCAATTCAGTGATACAACAACATCAGAAATCACACGAATATCAAATATATGAAACCAAAGGAACAACCGCTTTAATAAAATATAATTTAACACAATCCTTTAGTATTCATCAACAAAAACGATTTCATCATAAATCTCAAAATCACATAACAGCACAATGCCAAAAACACATGAAACACAGAGATAATTTTATAGCCTAAACCCCACATATTATCGATCATATTCCCGTTTATAAAGCTAGAACCCCACCCCTTACCTTGGATTGAAGGTTGCTCTAAATTCTTTCTCCGATCGAAATCCCCCAATTTTCCTCTACGTGATTTTTACTGCTCCTCTCCAAAAACCTTGTTCCGCTTCTATACCTTCATTCTCTTTTCTTCTGCTAAAAACCTAAATTGCATACTGCTATCTCTAACTTGTATCACAACTACTAAATGAGCTTATTATTCTTCCATACAGTTCACCTCACCAATTATGATAGCCCACATAAAAATAAGATACACCCCTCCTTATATTATGTCTATGCTTAGTTTAACTAGTTTATTTTAATTAGTAGCCTATCCCCTAAAATCTAATAATCACATAATTATCATTCCTATTAATAAAAATACGAAATAATAATAATATTAGCAATCGACCGACTACTCAATTAAAATATCCGACTCGACGACTCAAAATACAACAACTCACAAAAAGTACTCGAAATTAATTAAATTAAATAATTAATCGCATTAAAGGTGTAACAGCCTGCAATTTAGGGTGATTTCTTGACCTATGCAATACTTTCACTTTTTTTATTGTTCGTGTTTTATTTATTGTTTTAGATCTGTTTCTTCATTGATAGTTTTTCTCGCTCCATGCTACTTGATACTCTAAACTTTTTCATTTTTAGGTCCATTTGTTCTAGTTTCCTTTTGATATGAGATTTCATCGATATTTATTTGTCAGTGAAGAAACGGATCTTCGATTTATATATTTGGTTGCTGAAGTTTGAGTTTGTTCTTAAATTTTGCGGAATCAACTGTCGGTAGTTAGTTTCATCTTCATATTTATATACTCATATTACTGTGAGTTTCTTTTAAGTATTCATCGGTTTTGTTAATTCTTATGATTACGTGTTTAGTTAGTTTTGGATCTAATATGCAATTAATATTTAACTTTATTTAATTTGTTTTGGTTATCAATGTTTTTATTTGTGGTTTAAGATGTTACGTTACATATTTTGTGTTGTTGTTTGGTAGGTTCTCTCTACTTTGCTTGAAGTGAGAATGGACACCATTGGATCGGCCTTGATATTTCAGCCTCAATGCTAAGTATGTTTACCCTTTTACTCTCTTTTTCATTCCCAACTAATTTGGTTCTTAATAATTTTGAAAATGTAATTGTTAACTTGTAGATATTGCATTAAAGCGTGAGGTTGAGGGCGACCTTTTACTCTCTGACATGGGTGAGGTAAACATTATTATACATTCATAATAATTTTTGTTTCTGTGGCTGTTGTTGTTTGGATAAATGCAATATGATAGAATGATGTAGTATTAGATAACATTTTTTAATAAAATTATATTGTTTGGATAATTTAAAATTGGAAGCAACATAACAAACTTCATTCGGTTCCGTCATTTATCTCCCTATATTATTCTGCTCCATTCTTTCTAAGATTTTCAAACATAGACTAAATGTGTTTCATGTAAAGGCTCATGTGTAAGATATTTGCCTATTTCTATATCAAAAGGTAATCTCCAAATAAGTCAATTCAATTATACCTTGTTTTATAATTTAAGAAAGGCTTTAGTTTCCTTTTCCATGTTATTGATTAACATTAGTGTGTAGTCATGCACTAAAATAATTAGGTATTTGATTGGATAAACAATGGAAAATTATAAATAGAGTAGTTTAAATGAAAAGAAAAAATTGGATAAATTTCTAAACTATAACTTAGTACATGCTCTGTATCATCTCTTTATGTTATAGATAACATCATCGTGCATGCTGCATTTTTCTTATTTCTTTATCTTACACTTAATATTTGATTTCACGGTTTAGAGCTTCGATTTGGAGTGTTTGACGGGATCATCGGTGTATCTACCATTCAGGTAAGTTTTTGATAAATGAGAAATTAAAAAAAAAACAATCATGTATTGTCACAATGAATAGCAGAAGAAATTTGTTTAGGGGTGATACTCTATTATGTAAACGATACAACAATAAGAAATAAAACTTAGCCTTAAACTTTGTTTTTGATATGGATTTTGAATAAAGTCATCCCGTTCTTCCAAATTTGTCTATATTATGTATGGGATTTTCATTATTATATTTTGACTTATTTATGTATAAAGATTAAACTTTATCTGGTGAGTTATATAGAATTATATATATATATATATATATATATATATATATATATATATATATATATATATATATATATATAGATATATATATATATATATATATATATATATATATATATATATATATATATATCAAAAATTCTATGGTGCAGTCACCTATTTGACTGCAGAGAAGAAGTCACTGCCTAACCAATCAGAATTAAGCCCTAAGCCCTAATAGTGCCACATTGGACTGAAGCATTAAATGACCCTTACTGACACTTATTGTGATAATTTTATAGTTTGAATATTGCAACTTAGTCCCTAACATATTAATATTGTTTTTAAAATTTAATGTTTATAAACAAAATCAATTAAATTAAAACAAATTAATCAACTCAACAAATTAATCTACTCATCTCCATCTCCCTCACTTCATCGTCGTGAACAGAATTTGAAAAATAAAATTATTCATCATCTTATCTGCTTCTTCCCAGCCATTCGCTAAACTTCGCACCAGTTTTTGTTTTTTATTTGGTGAGACGCTTTCTTTTTCCATTTTTGTTTGTTTGTTGAAAATATACTTTTTGGTTGAATCTAAGTTGACTATGAGTGCTGAGTTTTGAGCATAATTTTTGGAATCTTAGAGATTCTTTTTTCTTTTTATAGCTTTTTGGTTGAATCTAAGTTTGGTATGAGTTTTGAGTTTCTCACCCTTAGGATTGAGGGATTATTAATATTTATGAGGTAAATTTCATAATTTTGAATTGAATGTTGTAATTTATGTTTTTCCTTTATCAGATGGTGATTCTTTTGTTTATGATATGAGACTGTTGGAAGAAGATCATTTTAATGCATCTTATACAGTCGGAGACAGTCGACGGGTCGTCTAAACTTTCCTGAATTCCATGAGTGAGGTTCTTTCTATCTATCTACATCCAGCTGTTGTGGTGAATGAATGCTGATCCTTTTTGTTTTAACTAATTTTGTTAAATGTCTCTTGTAGTTTTCTTCACCCGACTGACAGCAACAACCCAAAGCTTCAACAATGGTTGTCCAGGGAAGAAGTCTAGTCACTCCAATCTTGCTTGTTATATATATACATCATAACCTGTATGAAATAATCAATGCAAACTTTTCATCCATAATATTGGAATAAATTTTTAGAGACTGGTGTCAGAAATTTCAACCGTATTTGTTTTGGTTAATCTTATTTTTTCTGAAAAGAATGGAAAATCTTAGCTTGTTTGATGTATGCTTGTATTTCTTTGTAGGGAACGTAATACGGACAGAGATGGGAAGGTCAGTTATGTAGAATTTATCAGTGGGCTCTTTGTTTCCATAAGATCCTATGATGAAGAAAGTTACGGTTATTCACATCATTACGATGATTCTAAGAATGCTTATGATGAGTTTATGTTTTCTCAGCTTGACAAAGATGGTGACGGGTATTAACCTTTTTCTTTTCCAATGATTATTCTACTTTCTTAAAATCAATATGTGTGAGATATTGGATCGAACTCTAGTATGGTCGAAGGGTAGCTTCTTGGTTCGACAGGATTAAGCATGAAGTCGAAGGTTGTTCACATGCTTGTGTCGAAGATGCTAGGGTTGTTAGCATGTTAAATTAGGTTTTAGTGTTTAAACCCTAATTTGTTAAGTTAGCTTGTTTATTAAGTTTACTTGTGTAATGGGCCTTGTGGAAAAAGCCCATTAGTTAGTATGTTAGGTTTTATTATAAATAGCATACTAGTCTCTCATCATTGCTAAGCTGCAAATCCTAATTTAGGGTGAGAGAGGTTATTTGTTATTCTTGTAAACTTGTAATCTTGTTTTCTAAGAGAAAGTAAAAGAATAACAGTTATAACCAATTCTTGTGTTCTTCTTATCTTCCCTAATTCCCTATTAAATTTTGTTCTTGGCATTGAATTCACAACAAATTGGTGCGGTGAGCGTGGAGAAGATGCCGTCAACAAAATATGAGATTGAAAAGTTCACCGGAGTGAATGATTTCGGTCTATGGCGCTTGAAGATGAAAGTCCTACTAGTTCAGCAGGGTTGTTTGGAAGCGTTGAAGGGAGAGGAAACCATGAATGCTGCATTAACGGCAGCGGAGAAGACGACTATGATCGAGAAGGCACACAGCGCAATTTTGTTGAGCCTTGGGTATAAGGTTCTCAGACAGGTATCAAAGGAGACAACGACATCCGGGTTATGGGCGAAACTTGAAAGTTTGTATATAACCAAATCGCTGGTAAATCGACTCTACCTGAAGCAGGCTTTGTATTCATTCAAGATGAATGAAGACAAAGTGTTGGCTGAGCAGTTGGATATGTTCAACAAGCTGATTCTTGATCTTGAAAATATTGATGTAAAGATCGATGATGAAGATCAAGCGCTGTTACTATTGTGTGCTTTGCCTCGATCACATGCTCGCTTCAAAGAAACTCTCATGTATGGAAGGGAGTCCCTGACCTTTGAAGAAGTTCAATCAGCCCTATATTCAAAGGACCTGAACAAACGAAAGGAGCATAAAACTTCGACTGTTGGCGAAGGTTTGACCATTAAAGGAAAACTCTCATGAAAGGATTGTAAGTTTGACAAGAAGAAGGGCAAAAGCCAGTCGAAGTCCTACAGTGGCGAAGCATCTGGCATTCAATGCTATCATTGTAAGAAGGAAGGTCAAACAAGAAAGGTGTGCCCTGAACGCCTGAAAGATCATGGAGGTAAGGATAATGGCAACGCTGCCATTGTTCAAGATGATTTCGAATCATCCGATGTTCTTGTGGTTTCAAGCAGTGACTCTAGGAAGGAGTGGATTATGGATTCAGGTTGCACTTGGCACATGACTCCAAATAAAGACTTGTTCGAGGAATTATGTGATCAAGATGGTGGATCAGTATTTCTGGGAAACAACAAGGCTTGCAAGATTGTAGGTGTTGGATCTGTGAGGTTTAAACTCCATGATGAGTCAATAAGGTTGTTGACTGAAGTCAGGTATGTTCCTGATTTAAAGAGAAATCTACTTTCTCTTGGTGAATTCGACAAGAAAGGATATGTTTTCCAATGAGAGAAAAGTATCCTAAGAGTCATGAAGGGTTCGAAGGAAGTCTTGAGAGGCGTGAAGAAACAAGGCTTCTATACCCTTGAGGCTGAAGTTATAAGTGGTTCGACAAATGTTGCATCCATGAAACCTTTGTCGAAGACAGAAATCTAGCACATGAGATTGGGCCATGTCAATGAAAGGGGTCTGGTCGAATTAGGGAAACAAAATCTGCTTGGTGGAGACAAAGTCGAAAAGCTGAAATTTTGTGAACCCTGTGTACTTGGAAAATCTTGCAAAGTGAAGTTCAACAAAGGCAAACAAAGAACACATGGATCCCTTGACTACATCCTTGCTGATCTTTGGGGGCCTGCAAGGTGTGCATCACATTCTGGGGCGAGGTATTTCCTATCCATAGTAGATGATTATTCTAGAAAATTATGGGTATTCATCCAGAAGACTAAGGATGAAACTTTTGAGAATTTCAAAAGTTGGAAGACTCTGGTTGAAAATTAGACTAGCAGAACGGTCAAGAGGTTGAGAACCGACAATGGCCTTGAATTTTGCAATGAGGCATTCGACAATTTTTGTGATGCCTCTGGTATTGCAAGGCACAGAACTACTGCAGGTACTCCACAGCAAAATGGTTTGGCTGAAAGGTTTAATCGAACTATTTTGGAGAGAGTCAGATGCATGTTGACTAGTGCGGGGTTAAAGAAGGTGTTCTGGGCTGAGGTTGTTTCGACAGCAACATATCTGATAAACAGATGTCCTTCGACAGCGTTAGATATGAAGACACCTGAAGAAGTTTGGTCGGGACATCCACCAGATCTCGACAAACTGAGAGTATTTGGCTGCGTAGCCTATGCTCACATTAGGCAAGACAAGGTCGAACCTAGAGCTATGAAATGCATGTTCATGGTATACCCTAAAGGAGTCAAAGCTTATAGGCTATGGTGCCTAGAGGCAGGTCACAGGAGGTGTATCACCAGTCGAGATGTAGATTTCAATGAAGCTGAAATGACTTTTAAGAAAACTGATGATGTTGATCGAAGTACAGAAACATCTGGCGAAGAGCTGGACAGGTAGAGATTCCTGTTGAGGTGGAGCATGTTGATGCTGAATTGCATATTCCTGATGAAGTCAAAGAAGAAGCAGAAGATGCTGAGGAAGTTGAGGAAACTAACGATGACTACCTATTGTCGAGAGATAGGTCGAGAAGAGTCATCAAGGCACCTCAAAGGCTTGGGTATGCAGATCTTATAGCTTATGCCTTAATCTCTGCAAGTGAGGTCCTAGACGAAGAACCTAGAGACTACAAGGAAGTTATGAGGAGTCAAAATAAGACTGAATGGCTGAAAGCCATGGATGATGAGATGAAATCTCTTCATGATAATCATACCTGGGAACTGATCAAGAAACCTGCTGGGGCAAGGTTAGTCAGCTGTAAATGGATTTTCAAATTTAAGGAAGGAATCGAAGGAGTGACGTCGAAAAGATACAAGGCAAGGTTAGTTGCAAGGGGTTTCACTCAGAAAGAAGGTGTCGACTTCAATGATGTGTTTTCTCCTATTGTGAAGCATAGGTCTATTCGAATGTTGCTTGCCATGGTGGCACAGTTCGACCTTGAACTGGAACAGATGGATGTGAAGACTGTGTTCTTGTAAGGTGATCTAGATGAAACGATCCTGATGAGGCAACCTGAAAGGTATGTCGAAAAGGGGAAGGAAGATTATGTGTGCACGCTAAAGAGATCTTTATATGGACTAAAACAATCTCCTCGACAGTGGAATAGGAGATTCGGCAAGTTCATGGCACGCATAGGTTTCATTAGAAGTCAGTTCGACCACTGTGTTTACTTCAGATTTCGACCTGATAATTCATTTGTTATTTTGTTGCTTTATGTGGATGATATTCTCATAACAAGCAACAATGTTGAAGATGTGACGACGGTGAAGGATGAACTCAATAAGGAGTTCGATATGAAGGATCTGGGAGCTGCTACCAGGATTCTTGGAATTGATATTCGAAGAGATAGAAAGAAGTCGAAGTTATGCTTATCTCAAGAGGCATATCTACGGAAGATTCTTGAAAAGTTTGGTATGTCAAATTCGAATCCAGTTGTGACTCCAACAAACCCTTAATTCAAGCTGAGTATTGATTAGTGTCCAAGTACTGATGTCGAAAGAGCCTATATGAATAGCATCCCATATGCTAATATAGTTGGTTCTTTGATGTATGTTATGGTCTGTACTAGACCCGACATTGCATATGCAGTAAGTCTTGTAAGCAGGTACATGGCGAACCCTGGAAAGACTCACTGGCAAGCATTGAAGTGGATTTTAAGGTACATAAATTGGTCACTGAACAGAGTCTTGATTTATGGTGGAGTCTTGGGTGAAGATAGTAAAGCAGAAATTGAAGGATATGTCGACTCTGATTATGCAGGTTGTATGAATTCCAGAAAATCTATTGCGGCCGCTCGAACGGTTGCAATGGCACCCGTATCATACAGAACATTTGAAGCTACAATCTAACTAAAATAAATTATTCTCTCTACTAAAACATTAAGAGAATCTTAAAAGTTGCACTATGGATGAATTATAGGTAAGATAAAAGAGAGTAACATACGAGCGACAAGTAGCAGCTGAGGATTTCACTTTCGGCTGACCAATATAGGCTTCCGTGTGTATAATCTAAAAACAGCTTACATGAGCTGAACGGAATTATATCAGAATTACAAAAAAAAATACACATAAAAGCAAACAAAGTTACATGTTAAGAATTAACTAGTACTCACAAAAAAATGCAAACACAATCATAAAACACACATGAACAATACACAAACTACATGTTGCAAAGGTCATGCCATAGGTTTAGGGAAAAAACAGTACATGTCTATACATATTATTCATCTCAACCTTGTCATGTTCAAGAACACCCAGTTTACCTAAGAACAATTTTCAAAATGTAAGCTATAGATTATAGAATAACGTAAAGTTAATAGAAAGTGCATAACTCTTCCTCCGGCGGCGGAGACGAATCGACATCAGAGAAGCTTTCTGCCAGCAAATCTCCGGATAAGACGCTGGAGGTTTCCTCATTGTATTGGAGGTCATCATCGAGGAAGAAGTTGGAGTAGGAGAACAACATCGCAGTGGAGGGATTTAGGGTTTTGATTGATTTCTTCGATTGGGAAGTTGGGAGAAAGAATTGGGAAGGAGAGTGACATCGCAGTGGAGGGATTTAGGGATGTAGGGTCTTGAATTGATTTCTTCGATTGAGAAGTTGGAAGAAAGAAGAAGAGGGAAGTTGGGAGAAAGAACAAGAAGAAGAACGAATAAGAAAAAAAAATATAATTTGTGTTTAAAAAATATTACAATTAAATAAAAGTTATATTTAATTTGTAAAATATTATTAAGTGAACGAGGACTGATATGCAATATTTAAAAGTTTCTTTTAAAATGGACCCACACAGTAAAGTTATCTCCACTAAAAAGCTGATGTGACATTTTAGGGCTTAGGATTTTTTTTTATTGGTTGATTAGAGTGACTTCTTCAAAGCAGTCAATCGAGCGATTTCACCGTAGAAGCTCCCTATATATATATATATATATATATATATATATAGATATATATATATTATATATATATATATATAGATATATATATATATATATATATATATATATATATATATATATATATATAATTTGAGTTTTTTGACTTTGGTGTTGAATGCTGATGTTAATTGTTGTTATCATTTATTGTAAGCAAATGTGATTTTGGTGTTGTCTATCGAAGTTTCAACTCATCTTCTTGTGGATTGTATGTTGGTATTTTAAGTGTGGGAAAGTACTTATAAATGGTTGGATATTTTTGTATGTTTTCACTTGTTTTGTTGTTGGAGTAGTCCACCGTGTGTAAATTTCCTGATAATTTTGTACACTTTTGTGTAATCTAGGTTAATACTTTTGTAAATCAATTGTTCATTTTAAAAAATGTATATGTGCATCCTAGCTATTTGATGCAATGAAATTACCCTTCAATGGTTAGAAAAATATGAAAATGACAACCTAAATTTGGTCTGTGTGATGTTGAAAAAGTATGAAAAATAGAGACCTAAATGTGGTTTGTGTGATGTTGGAAAAATAATGACCTAAATGTGGTTCGTGTGATATTGGAAAAATATGAAAAATTAGGTATCAAAAAAATTAGAGGAAATCCACATCGATTACGCTAAAAAATTGCCTAAATTTTAAAGAAAGATAGCAAACATATTACAATGGACGCGCCTTGCAACCGATGTAAATATTTATATTTTACATCAGGCAAATAAGGCAATCGATGTTAAAACCTATATTTTGCATCGGGCCATTAAGACAACTGATGTTAAATATTGTAGTTATTTTTAAAAAAATAGAATTAACTCCCTTTTTCACATTAGATATAACAGTCAACCGACGTGGTAGGTGTATTTTTAACATTGGACTGCTGACCGATGTAAAATGTCTTTGATTTATTACAACACTTGACTTTACATCGGACCCAGACCCGATGTAAAATGTGTTTTTTGACTGATGTAAAAAGTGTTTTCTGCACT
The DNA here is from genome assembly GCF_029867415.1 of Vicia villosa. Classification (NCBI taxonomy): domain Eukaryota; kingdom Viridiplantae; phylum Streptophyta; class Magnoliopsida; order Fabales; family Fabaceae; genus Vicia; species Vicia villosa. Next base: position 184,297 of record NW_026705705.1, on the reverse strand, counting down.
AGTGTTAAAAAGATACTAGCATGATGTGATTAAGGTTTTATTACTTACATGTTGAAAAAAATGGCTAAGAAAATGTAACGTGATGTTTTTTTTTTCTAATATAAGATATAAATTGATGATAAAAATTTAAAAGAATTAATTAAGGTTTGAAGAATATTTTAAAAGAATTAAAAATAAAAATTAGTATATTTAGAAGGAGAAAACTATATTTAACTCATGAATTAACAATTTATTCAATAATCTTGAAGAACAAACAAACGTAATTTGTTGTCAGGGAAAAGAAATCTTACTTAATAAGAGCTTATACTTAAATATATATAAATAGAAAAACTTAATGAATAAAATTTTAGGTATTTCAAATTATAAATATCAAATAGTAGTGCTAATTAAATGTGTGTGCAGTTATCAGTGAATAAAACATGATATCATGTATAAATGATCTGTACCTTATTCAACCAAATAAACCAATCATATTATCCTTATGATTCTCTTGATGATAGTATTTACTTTTGAGATTTAAAAAATTAAATTAATTGGTACTATTATGGTAAAGTATGAACCATTTAAAGGAACAATTAATCTAATAAAATAAAATGGATAATATAAATAGTTGATGAATATATTAATGGTTCATAATAAATGAACATGCATGATAAAAAATCGTGGATGAACAAATTAATAGTTAAAACATGCATCTTTGAAACAATATTATTGGGTGAAGTGATAAAGAACTTGAGCACCTTAAACAAATGGTTAAGATTCCATTCCTAGCTCTAAAGTATGAAAATGTTATTGCGAAAGAAATATCTCACCTAGTGTCTCACATTTCTGAGAATATTAGTCACTTATAAATGGGACAAAAACTTCTTACCTAATCTTGGTACCAATGATATCATTAAAAATCAATTGATGTTTTCTCATCTAGCTCAGTGTGATAAGATTGGCCGCAATACTTTTAAAGTCTATCCTAGAAAGGGAGAAACATGGACTCTTTTTAAAAATTGGGATATCAAATGGTACATAAATGAAGAATTTCGTAAGTAGTATAGATATGAGTTTGTGGAAATCTTGTCAAATTATATAGAAGGTGAGGATGTATTTGTTCTGTACTAGGGGAAGTTGAAAGGTTTGTAAGCCTCTTCTTTCAATTTATGAAAGAAGATAATTGGCCCTTTCAAATTCCATTCCCGGAGTCATTTAGATTTTCTCACAGGAAGGAGCAGGCGTTCAATTAGGATATTTAGAATTTGATCATGTATCTATACCAATAAATCATGAAGAATGTACCGTTCCTCGGAATTTGGATGTAAAGATTGATAATAGCTCACATGGCAGTGAGATTGCAAATTCTTAACAAAAAATCAAAACCCTTGAAGAGGCCGGAAGAAATTGCATCCACTCCTAAGGTTAATATTGAACCAAGCAATGCGACTGAGATAAAAGATTTTCTTGATGATATGGATGGTGGCCATGCTACGCCAACTTTAACCCTTGTTACTTTTGAAATTCTAGATGCTCAATTCTTCAACTTTAAAACTTCAAGGTCCCTTGTTAAGTTCCATATTAGTCAAATATAGGTATTTTATAAATCTACCAATTTTCTATTAACTTTATACATTCATATGCACATTCGTGACTTGTTTTTCTATTGTTAGGTGTGTAGTCATAAGAGTACTAATCATCATTTACTCCTAAGGTGGTACATTAAGGGGGATCTGAGGCTGCTCCTGCTAACTATTAGGTCCCTTTTGAATGAGTCCTAGGAGTCAAGGAGTCATCTATTGAAATGGTGAGAAATAATTGTATATATCTGTTGAGTTTCAATTTCCTTAAGAAAGTTATTTTATTTTGAAACGAATGAATAGTTGTAATTTGTATATCAATTTAATGGTTAAAAATTTTCTAATTATTTTTGTAATTTAATAGTGTTTTCGTTGAAATAAAAGAAGGAATTTACCTTTATGTATTGTCATGGTGTCAGTGGATCAAATAAAGAAGAAGGTGTTTATAGACAACATTTTCCAGATGAATTTATATTCTTTTAAGCAGTGATAATAGAAAAAGGTTATACTTTTATTCATTTATAGAATTAATCTATATCTAAACCTATAAATTTTATTTGTCATGGTGTCAGTGGGTAGTAGAACAAATTGTCTGACCTCTTAAGATCATCTCCAATAGTAGTTTCTTCCATTGAGTTCTCCACCTGTACCATTAATTTAATAATTAAATACTTAAAAAAGTTGTCATGTCATAATAGAGTTGCATTGCAATGCAACAACTAAAAAATTGTAGTACCCAATCAAATCAAGTTATGAGGTAAAGTTGTGGGACCCATATCAGATTTTTATTAAAGTTAAAATTAAATAAATTCTTTTAATATGATGTGGCTTAGTGGGTCCCATAAAGAACTCAAATATAAGTTGCACCATTGGAGATGCTCTAAGCTTCGGGTAGTACATTGTTCGTAAGGTAGTCTTTTAGTTCTTTGATCCGTGTTAAGTTAGTTGTCATGTGTTAAGTTAGTTGGCATTGCACATATTTCGACATTAGAGTAAGTGTTGCAAAATCCAAAATAAAATAGATATGTAGAAGATAGATGCTTTCATGCAATAAATTTTGAAAATTTCTTTATCCACCTCCTTATGGGGGTCACCCCCAGCAAAATCCCAAAATTACCCCTGCTTCGGAGATGCATCTCCGAAGTTATTTTTTTTAAAGATTTTTCATACATTTCGGAAATGCATCTCCGAAAACATCAAAAAAGTGGTGTTTTCGGAGATGCATTTCCGAAGTAAAAAAAATTCAAAACTGTGAATATTTCGGAAGTTCATTTCCGAAAACATTTCTGCATATACAATTTTCCCTCCTTCACTCTCGAGACCAGCCTTGGTATTTTCACTTTTGGGCATGTGGTTAATTGTAAGTTCCTTGAATTTCTTCATAACTGATTTAAATTTGGTCAAGTAACTGCTTAGGGTTTCATACTTTGCTTATCTTATCCTTTTACTTGTGTCACGACCAAATTTAAGTTTTTGTTAACATATACCCTTCATCTCCATGTCAATTGAAGTCTTAATATCAAGGCAACTTATTTGTGAGATACTGGATCGAACTCTAGTGTGTTTGAAGGGTAGCTTCTGGTTCGACAGCGAATAAGTATGAGGTCGAAGCTTGTTCGCATGCTGCTTTCGAAGTAGTACGTGTTGTAGTCGAAGTTGTTCTAACATGCATTAGGCGATATTGCTAGGTTTGTTAACATGTCGAATTGGGCCTATTTGTTAAGCCCAATTGTTTAAGTTATCTTTTACCCTAAGTTGGCTTGTAATGGGTATTTGTGAAAAATCCCATTAGTTTAGTATGTTAGATTTATTATAAATAGCATACTAGTCTCTCATCAATGCATACTGCAAATCCTAATTTAGGGTGAAAGGGTTATTTTTTATTCTTGTAACACTTGTAATATTGTTTGGAAGATAAATTAAAGAATAGAAGTTATAACCAATCCTTGTTATTCTTCTTGTTTTATCCTTTTTTCTATCCTTGTGTATTTCTTAATCACAAACAAGCAGTTTATAATTTATTTATCAAGACATTGTTTTCACAACAAATAGGTGCAGTGAGCATGGATAAGATGCCTTCAACAAATTATGAGATTGAAAAGTTCACCGGAGTGAACGATTTCGGTATGTAGCGCTTGAAGATGAAAGCCCTACTGGTCCAGCATGGTTATTTGGAAGCGTTGAAGGGAACAACAGTTATGGACGCTGCATTAACGGAAAAAGAACAGATGGAAATGATAGAGAAAGTCCATATTGCAATCTTGTTAAGCCTTGGCGATAAGTTTCTTCGACATGTATCAAAGGAGACGACGACATCAGGGTTATGAGTGAAACTTAAAAGATTGTACATGACCAAATCGCTGGTAAATCGACTCTACCTGAAGCAAGCTTTGTATGCATTCAAGATGATTGAAGATAAAGTGTTAGCTGAGTAGTTGGATATGTTCAACTAGATGATTCTTGATCTTGAAAATATTGATGTGAAGATCGATGATGAAGATCAAGGATTGTTGCTATTGTGCGCTTTGCCTAGAACACATGTTGACTTCAAAGAAACTCTCCTGTATGGAAGGGAGTCCCTAACCTTTGAAGAAATTCAATCATCCTTGTATTTTAAATACTTGAACGAACGAAAGGAGTATAAACCTTCGAAGGTTGATGAAGGTTAGGCCGTTAAGGGGAAATTCTTGCGAAAGGATGGTAAGTTAGACAAGAAAGGTAAAAGTCAACAAAAGTCTTACAGTGGGGAAGAATATGGTATTCGATGCTATCATTGTAAGAAGGAGGTTCACACAAGAAAGGTGTGCCCTAAACGCCCGAAAGATCATGGAGATAAGGATAATGGCAACCCAGCCATTGTTCAAGATGATTTCGACTCATCTAATGATCTTGAGGTTTCAAGCAGTGACTCAAGTGAGGAGTGGATTATAGATTCAGGTTGCACTTGGCACATAACTCCAAACAAAGACTTATTCGAGGAACTTTGTGATCAAGATGGTGGATATGTATTAGTGGGAAACAACAAAGCTTACAAGATTGCAGGTGTTGGATCTGTGGGATTCAAGCTCCATGATGAGTCAATGAAGTTGTTGACTGAAGTCAAGTATGTACCTGATTCAAAGAGAAATTTTGTTTCTCTTAGTGAATTTGACAAGAAAGGATATGTTTTCTAAGGAGGGAAAAGTATCCTAAAACTCATGAAGGGGTCGAAGGAAATCTTGAGAGGCGTAAAGAAACAAGGCTTGTATACCCTTGAGGATAAAGTTGTAAGTGGTTCGACAAATGTTGTATCCACGAAAACTTTATCGAAGATAGAGATTTGGCACATGAGATTGGGCCATGTCAGGGAAAGGGGTTTGGTCGAATTAGGGAAATAAAATCTTCTTGGTGGATACAAAGTCGAAAAGCTGAAGTTTTGTGTACCCTGTGTACTAGGAAAATCTTGCAGAGTGAAGTTCAATAAAGGCAAACAAAGAACACATGGATCCCTTGATTACATCCATGCTGATCTTTGATGGCTGCAAGGTGTCCATCACATTCAGGATCAAGGTATTTTCTATCCATATTTGATGATTATTCTAAAAAGTTATGGGTATTCATCTAGGAGACTAAGGATAAAAATTTTGAAAACTTCAAAAGTTGGAAGACTCTGATCGAAAACAAGACTTGCAGAAAGATCAAGAGGTTGAGAACTGACAATGGCCTTGAATTTTGCAATGAGGTATTCGACAGTTTTTGTGTTGCCTCTAGTATTGCAAGGAACAAAACTAATGCAGGTACTCCATAACAAAATGGTTTGGCTGAAAGGTTTAATCGAACTATTTTAGAGAGAGTTAGATTCATGTTGGCTAGTGCTGGGTTAAAGAAGGTGTTTTGGGAAAAGACTATTTTGACGGCAACATATTTGAAAAACAGATGTCCTTCGACTGCATTATATATGAAGACACCTAAAGAAGTTTGGTCAGGACATCCACTAGATCTTGACAAACTTAGAGTATTTAGTTGCGTAGCCTATGTTCACATTAGGCAAGACAAGGTCAAACCTAGAGCTCTGAGATGGATGTTCATGAGATATCCTAAAGGAGTCAAAGCTTATAGGCTATGGTGCCTATAGCCAGGACACATGAGGTGTATCACTAGTCAAAATATAGTTTTCAATGAAGCTGAAATGGCATATAAGAAAACTGATAATCGAAGTGTAGAAATATATGATGAAGAGTTGGAACAGAGAGAGATTCCTGTTGAGGTGGAGCATATTAATGTGAATTGAGTATCCTAGATGAAGTCGAGGAAGAAGCACAAGATGTTGAAGATGCTGAGGAAGTTGAGGAAACTGTCGATGACTACCTATTGGCAAAAGATAGAACGAGAAGAGTCATCAAGGCACCTGAGAAACTTGGGTATGCGAATCTTATTACTTATACCTTAATCTCTACAAGTGAGGTTTTAAACGAAGAACCTAGAGACTATAAGGAAGTTATGAGGAATTGAAATCAGAATGAATGGCTGAAGGCCATAGATGATGAGATGAAATGTCTTCATGATAACAATATTTGTGAACTCATCAAGAAACCTGTTAGAGTAAGGTTAGTCAGCTGCAAATAAATTTTCAAAGTTAAGAAAAGAATCGAAGGAGTGGCGTCGAAAAGATACAAGGCAAGGTTGGTTGCAAGGGTTTCAATCAGAAAGAAGGTGTTGACTTCAATCATGTTTCTTCTCCTGTTATGAAGCATAGGTCCATTCGAATGTTGCTTGCCATGGTGGCACATTTCGATCTTGAACTAGAAAAGATGAATGTGAAGATTGCATTCTTGTATGGTGATTTAGATGAAATAATCCTGATGATGTAACCTGAAGGGTATGTCGAAAAAGGGAAGGAAGAATATGTGTGGAAGCTGTAGAGATCCTTATATAGACTGAAACAATCTCCTCGTCAATGGAATAGGAGATTCGACAAGTTCATGAGATGCATAAGTTTTGTTACAAGCCAGTTCAACCACTTTGTTTACTTCTCTGATTTTGACTTGGTAATTCATTTTTTATTTTGTTGCTTTATGTGGATGATATTCTCATAGAAAACAACAATGTCGAAGATGTAATGAGGGTAAAGGATGAACTCAATGAAGAGTTCGACATGAAGGATCTAGGAGCAGCATCCAGGATTCTTGGGATTGACATCCGAAGAGTTAGGAAGAAATTGAAGTTATGCTTATTTCAAGAGACATACCTACGAAAGATTCTCGACAAGTTTGGTATGTCAAATTCAAAGCCTATTGTGACTCCGACAAACCCTCAATTAAAGTTGGATATTAATAAGTGTCCCAATACTGATACCGAAAGAGCTCATATGAATATCATTCCATATGTTAATATAATAGGTTCTTTGATGTATGTTATGGTTTGTACTAGACCGTACCTAGCATATGCAGTAAGTCTTGTAAGCAAGTACATGGCGAATCCTGGAAAGGCTCACTAGTGAGCATTGACGTGGATTCTAAGGTACACAAATGGGTCTCTGAAGAGAGTCCTAATTTATGGTGGAGCCTTGGGTGAATATAGTAAAGAAGTAATTGAAGGATATGTCGACTTTGATTATGCAGGTTGTATGGATTCCAAAAAAATTATTTATGGATATGTCGTCACTATGTTTGGCAACTCAATTAGTTGGAAAGAAACACTTCAGCAGGTTGTCACCTTATCAACCACTAAGGGGGAGTATATTTCCCTAACTGAAGTTGTGAAAGAAGCATTGTGGCTTGAAGGTTTTGCTAAGGAGCTGAATATTCAAGGTCAGGGTATCAATGTTAAATGTGATAGTCAAAATACAATACACCTTTTATAAACTCAGTATATCATGAACGAACTAAGCACATCAATGTGAGCTTGCATTTTGTCAGAAAGGTAATCGAGCATGGAGAAGTCCAAGTGCTGAAGGTTTCGACAAATCATAATGATGCTGATATGATCACCAAGACATTGCCTAGTTGAAAGTTTTTCCATTGTATGCAGTTGATAAACCTGCATGAAGAAAGTTAGTATGTTCCCTTAATGTTATAGAGTTTGTTCCAAGGTGGAGATTGGTGAGATATTGGATCGAACTATATAGTGCTTAAAGGGTAGCTTCTGGTTCGACATAGAATAAGCATGAGGTCGAAGCTTGTTTGTAGTCGAAGTTGTTCTAACATGTATTAGTCGATATGGCTAGGTTTGTTACCATGTCGAATTGGGCCTATTTGTTAAACCCAATTGTTTAAGTTAGCTTTTACCTTGAGTTAGCTTGTAATGAGTTTTTGTGAAAAATCCCTTTAGTTTACTATGTTAAACTTATTATAAATAGCATACTAGTCTCTCATCATTGCATACTGCAAATCATAATTTAGGGTGAGAGGGTTATTTGTTATTCTTGTAACACATGTAATCTTGTTTGGAATAGAAAGTAAAGAATAGCAGTTATAACTAATCCTTGTTGTTCTTCTTGTTTTATCATCTTTTCTACCCTTGTGTGTTTCTTGCATGATCACAAAGAAATAGGTTATAATTTGTTTATCAGGCATCGTTTTCACAACATTAATATTCTATCTGATTATTATCGGTCTTAAAAATGAATCTTAAAGTTTAATGTACACTGAGTTCTCTATAACCTTCGCGGATAATCTCATCCCCGCTCATATTAATGTTATATAAACCAACGACAAAGATGGTCCGCTCATATTAATGTTATATAAACCAACGACAAAGATGGTCCAAAGGTGACCTAGTGGATGTGGCATCTCTTCTATAAAGTTAAATATGACTAGGAATTTGATAGTTTCTCTTGGCTCTTATTGAATAAGGAATTCAAAGAGTTTCACTAACCATGTTAAAATTCTTCTTTTCAACTTTCTCTTTTGTAGGATTTTCTTGACGGGGAAGTTATTCTTGACAGTTATTTACCGCGAGTTCTTCTTGACGACTAAGGTGAAAGTCTATTTTTCCAATTTTTAGTATCACACCTATACTTCTTGCAAGACCTTTTATGAAGGATACCACATTTTCGACTTGATTCACATGGCATTTTATGTTATTTTGTCTCCTTTTATTATGTTATAATGGTATTTTGTGTTGGAATCAAGTATTTAACAGGTAGAAGCCTCATGCAAGAAAACGAGACGAAAACGGAGAAAATATCAAGGCTCTTCACTGGTGGCGTTCACCATGGCGCTTGCCATGAAGTGGCAGCCATATACGCCACCAAAAAAGACAAGAAAGAGCCAAGAAGAAGTGTTTCAAGCTCATGGAGTTCTCTGTGGGGGCATGGCATCTGCTATAACCCACAGAAGCCCCACGTTCAACACCAAGCACTCATGGTTTTTTCCATGAGGCCATGGCATCCGTCATGGACTTTGAAACTTGAAAAATAGCAACAACATTGGACTGAGTTTTTTTCCTAACTTTTAGATTTCTTACCACTCCGCCTACACGATTTTAAGACACTTTCTACCATATTTGACTCAATAAATAGGGCCTTAGTTTTCAATTTTAAGGATGAAAGTTTTTTAGAATCAATTATTGGACAAAAAATCACTTTTGTAAAGCAGTTGTTTCTCACACAGAGAAATTGGTGCACCTTAGAGTTAGATTTAAAAGTTTCACATGAAGTATTTTAATCGTTCGTAGTGTAATCGCGTCAGCATACTTTTTTCAGAAATTTATTCAGAAGTTTTTCGTTCCAATTTTTGCATCAGTTTGTCCTTAGTATGTTATACTTTCTATTTCTTCATAATTGTTTTACTAAAAGTGGTATAGTTTTGTTTACTAGTAGTACTTCCTTTACATGTGTTACTTTATTATTATTATATTCATTATGATTAACTTGTCTGGAATATGTATGTAAATTAATTTCAATAGCAATAATATGAAAACTATGCCCGACTAAATTATTAGAGCCCAAAATGTGAGGACCGTTGTGAGGATGGTTGTGCCGACGGTGCTCGTAGAACTCGAATAGAGAATTGATCATCAATGCTGGAGTTAACAAGTTTAACCTCGTAGACCTCGAATTTTAATATGATCATATGCCATTAAAAAAAATATATTACTTGTGTTGAATACAGCAAGGTTGTTTATCTATACACCTAACGAAAATATAATCATATGTGCTCATATAAACATTGGTCATTTGTAGTCAACGCAACTGGCCACTTGTGTTGAGATGAATAATTGATCACTTGTGCCCATATGATAGAAGACCATCAATGTTGGGTCTCCATGTAGAATGTTCTCTCAATAGTCACATTATGACAACTGTCAGTACAAGGAATAAACAGATTATAAGACTTTTGAACTAGTGAACAACATTTGAAATTATTTGCAAGCTTTTCAATCGTTGTAATATTAGCAAATAACAAACACTTAGACACAAGTGCTCTTTTATTAAACATTATATTTATTATAAAAGTTAAACATTTGTAACTAAAAATCGAGATCATGGTACTCAATTATTTTTAAATAAACCACCACTTTTTAATGGACATGTTAAACAAATTTCATGGTGTAAGAACAGTTTGTATAGTTTCTTCATGTGTAAAGATGAAGATTTGGTGCATGTTTGAAAATGGTCATTATATACATGTTAATGCACAAGGAGTTGCTACAGACAAGAAAGCACTATCACCTTAATTAGGATAAGAAGAAAAATATATTTAATAATAAAGCCATAAGCATTACTGAAAATTATATCTTTCACAGAATTTCTTAAAATTTCTAATCAATATATTGTGAAAAGCATCGTTAATTCTCTAGTCAGAACCTATGAAGGAGATCGATAAATTAATCCAACCAAAGTTGAAAATATAATTCAATAGTACGAGATTTTCAAGATTAAGGATGATGAACACATTGAAACCATGTTCTTAAGGTTTTAAACTCTAATTTCTGAAATTCAAGTAGGTCTTTGACAAAAGCTTCACTTTTAAAGATCGTGTGAAAAATATTCTCAAAAGTGTGCCTAGACCCAAAGTTACAACTTTTGAAGAGGACATAAATTTGAACAAATTATTACTCAAACAAGTTATAAAATCTTTTAAGTGTCGTGAGCTTGATTTATATGTAGATGAACTTCCAGAAAAGGTCAAATAAACTTCCTTAAAGGAAAAGGGTAAATTTGTCAAAGTCAAGGCACCCAAAATTAAAAAGTGGAGTTAGCTGATGAAAATTGTGAAAATTCAATTGAGTAATTTTAAAACTTAATTTTTGTGGAATGTTATCTTGATTACATTTAAAACTTGATTTTTATGCCTTGTCATTTTGATTAAATTTAGAACTTTTTGATTAAAAAAATGATAAAGTTCATGATAATTAATAAGTATTTTTTTTAAGCAAGTTGTATTAGTTGTATTAATAAAGAACTAAAGTTCTAAAGGACTTGATTACAAGAGACTAAGAGCAAAACCAACCCAAAAGAAAGGATAACAAACATCTTATAAAAAGAAAATTACCCAACCAAATGGAACCTAGCTTAAGTAAAACAAAGGGTTTTTGCTAAACTCATAGAAATTACAATTGGGTTGAGTAATTCTCCCTATGTACGGCCATCTCGAAACGAGCTCTTTGCAACTCCAAACCACATCTCTCTTGTTCCAAGTAGAGTTTTTGAATATAATATCGTTTCGGCATAACCAAAGTCTCCAAACTATAGCCAACCACACAACACCTACCTTACTTTGATTGACTTTCTTATGGTGACAATAAGAACTCCAATCCCAAAAACTCTCTTTGAAATCGAGCACAACTTTTAAAATCATACTTATCCACTCCGCCATTTCTTTCCAATCATCAACCGTAAAACGACAAGATAGAAAAGAATGGGACAAAGATTCACCAACCAGCACATTACAAAAAACACAAGAGAGATTAGAAGAAGAGTTAAGGATACCTCATAACAAAAGAGAGTCTTTTGATGGAATCCTATTTAAGAAACATCTCCAACCAAAAGCCTTGACTTTGAGAGGTACTTCCATTTTCCAAATTGTAGACACGACTCTTTCAAATCTATGAGCTGGACCACAAGGAAACGAAGCCTTGCGTAACTCGCTATAACACGAAGAAACGGAGAACTCACGGTCCTCCGACAACAACCAAAACACAGTAACAGCCGCTTCTGCAGTGCTGTTGGGCGCTGGCAGCAACTCTGCCAAGGCTGTCCGTGAGACAGCAGCCCCTGGAAAAACCTCGTGTTGAACTCCGAAGTCTCCCCACACTCTCCGCCTGTCCATCCTCCCATACCCGAAACAGAGACATCCTGCAAATGAGATATATTAAATAAATCCGGAAAGGTGTTTTTGATAATTCCCACATCCGACCAATTAGCGAGCCAAAGAGGAATAGTGTGTCCTAAACCTTCACTAAATTTGATATTCTTAACAAGAAAATCCTCCGGTAAATTTTTCTCCAACAAAATGATGTCCACCCACCAAATAGATCCCTTACTTCTATTTCCCAACTTCTTTTCACCGATTAAAGCTTTTGAGTTAACATCCCCATATCTTGCGTTCAAGACCCTATGCCACAAGGAATCCGTAGCTTCAAGAATTCTCCACCTCCACTTCATAAGAAGCGCGATATTAAACTCTTCCAAACTTCTTATGTCAAGACCGCCTTTATCCTCCGGAAGACACACTTCTTTCCAACTCAACCAATGTATTTTCTTCTTCTCTTCCGTCCCTCCCCACAAGAAATTGCTTTGCAATTTATCAATCTCGGAAATTATCTTTTTAGGAGCTTTATAGAAAGATAATGTGAAAATCGCTAAGCTACTCAACACTGATTTCAAAAGGGTAATCCTCCCACAAAAACCTAGCCACCTAGTTGTCCAAGAATTCAATTTTTTTCTAAACATATCCAAGATCGGTCTCCAAGATGAAGCCCTTCTAGGATTCGAACCAATGTAAATACCAAGAAATTTGAATTCTTTTTCTTCCGATCTACTAGAAAGTAAAGAGGTTGCCACTTCCAAAAAATGCAGATTAATATTAATTCCAATGATCTTACACTTGTGATAGTTAATGCCAAGACCCGATACCAACTCAAAACCTTTCAACACTGACTTAATGGCCCAAAGATGATTCCAACTTCCATCCCCACCAAAAGAGTATCATCCATAAATTGAAGAATGTCTATGAAACACCTACCATTCAAATTGCAACCCTTAAAAACACCATTTTGAACCACCTTATTAACCAAAGCTCTCAAACCTTCCACCACTATAACAAAGAGAAAAGGGAAAATAGGATCACCTTGTCGAAGACCCCTTTCCACCTCGAATTCCAAAGTAGGGCTTCCATTGACAAGAACCGACATCTTGCTCGAAAACACCAAAGCTTCCATCCAATTCATCCAAAAAGGACCAAATCCCATTCTCCTCATCATATATCTAAGAAAGTTCCAACTTAATTTGTCATAAGCTTTCTCAAAGTCCACTTTGAAGAGTAAAAATTCCTTATCTTCCTTGTTAGCATAGTCCACCAATTCGTTAGCCACTAGAACTCCATCCAACATTTGTCTTCCCGACACAAAAGCACTTTGACAATTAGAAATGATAGAAGTGAGAACCCTCTTGATCCTTCTATCCAAAACTTTAGAAATAATTTTGTGAATGCTACCCACTAAACAAATAGGTCGATACTCATCAAGCCCCAAAGGATTAGAAGACTTCGGGATTAAAGAAAGAAATGATGAGATAATAGATTTTGAAAGCTTTGCTCCATTATGAAAATCTCTAAAGCAATTTAGAATATCTTCCTTAATAAAATCCCAACATCTCTTAAAGAATAAGAGAGAAAAACCATCCGGGCCCGGGCTCTTAGAACCATCACAATTCCACACCGCCTCCTTGACTTCCAATTCCGTAAAAGGGACCTCCAAACCACTCCTAGCTTCCGTACTTAACGAACTAAGAGAGATACCGCCTAAGGATGGTCTAACAAAACTCTCTTCTTTTAATTTCTCTTCATAATGTATTTTAAACGCCTCCTTGACCTCCTTAACTGATTTCACCACTCCACCACTTGTACTTATATAACTTATACGATTTCTACTCCTCCTTTCCTTCATAACTCTATGAAAAAACTTGCTATTATTATCTCCATCATTCAACCACTTTAATCTAGCCTTTTGAATAAGCATGTTCTCTTTTATCTTAAGGTTCAACCATATTTTCTAACTAGCCTTTGTTTTTCTAACATGCTCCTCTTTGTCCCATAGCTCATTATCGTCCAAAGCGTTCAAAACCCTAACTCCTTCCTCCACCTCCATATCGTACTTGCCAAAGATATTTTTATTCCACCATCTCAATCTATCCTTGATAAGACGAAGTTTCTCTTTCATAAAAAAAACCCCCTCTCCCTTGTATCTTCAAATCCGACCACTCCTTTTTAACAAAAGGGATAAAACCTTTATCGGAAAACCATTCGTTGTTAAACAAAAACGGTTTAGGCCCCTAATCCTCTTTATCAATAATCAACCATATCGGACAATGGTCCGAAATTTCCCTCGAACCAATCAATTGGCCAACAACTCCCCAAGACGATACAATGTTGTTAGAAACGAGAAACCTATCAATTCTACTCTTAGATTTGCCATCGCCACTATACCAACTGTACTTCTTCCCTTTACTTAGAACATTCAACAAACCACTTTCATCAATGAACTCCGAAAATTCCCTCCATTCCACGTTGTTTCCTCCCGAAGATAAACCAACTCTCCCACTCCTCTTCTTAACCGCATTAAAATCTCCCCCATAGATCCATTCACCGTCTTTATGATTTTGTTTCAATTCCAACAATCAATCTCATAAAATGCGTTTAGCACGTAAAGAGCAAGAAGAATAAATATTAACAATATAGTAAATACCTCCATCCCACATGACCTTGTTGCCAAGGTAGCCCTCGCCTGAAAAGATCGTTACAATCGTCACAAAGTGATTCTTCCAAAGAGTCAGAAGACCTCCCGACATGCCGTTCGCCGCAGAAAAAGTTCATGCCTTTAACGCACCATCTAAAGGAAATAAATAAAATATAAAAATTATTCAAAAGTAATTAAAAAAATTAAATAATGAAATTAAATTATTTTTTACCTCGAAGCATGAGGAAATGTTGAAGCGAACGCAGATTCAGGAGAAATAATAGGCATGCGTGTAAATGCCCAAACTTGAAGAAGTAAAAGACATCCTGATATTTCTTTTACTTTGTGTAGCAACCTGCCCTAAAAATTAAGCTTTTAGAGTCGCCACCTATTCTGAAGGGCGAATAGGAAACCCTACACAGATATGAGATTCGGGGTAAGACTATTATAATCAGGTCGAGGGAAGGTGTTAGGCACCCTCAACCCTTTCCTAAGGTTTTATGTTCAAAGTAAAGGTTAGTGGCTAAATATTGAGGTTTATAGCTAAGGAAGTGAATAGCGGAAAAAATGAGATTTTAGGGAAGGGGACTCGCCTTGGTTATCCAAGTGCCTATGTATCTCCTTAGGTAGAATCAGAGTCAACGTAGTTCGGGCACAGGGTTGTACGCCTTAGAATTTGAATTTGATATGGTTTTAAGGCTTTTTGAATGGCCTATCGTAGTTTTAGAAGTTGTGATTTGAAAGGCATTTTGAATTTCCTGATTGAAAAGGATGAAAATCCGTAGTGTCGTGGTTTAGTGTGTTTTGAATGTTTTGGTCGTACAACCCTGATGTCACCGTTAGTTGCGATGACCAATAGGTTTGATCATTATAGTTCACGGATTAATGGGCATTGCTGGTTACTCGGATCGATAGATTCGATCATCGCGGGCAGCAAATTAAATGTATTTTAGATTTGTAATATATTTTATCTCTTGTCTAATACGACTAATAGATTTAGTCGGGTCGAGAAGAGACTTAATTAAGGGTTAATGTTTTTCTTGCCAAATGGGCAGTGGGATTGGGCAAACCTTAATTCTTATAACCTTTCTAGGGTTTTGTGATTTATAATTAAAATAATTAAATCAATTAAATCGGAATAGTCGAATAATCGGAAAAATAATCCTAACCTTAATTATAATCCTAATCCTAAATTATTCTAATCCTAAGTCTAATTAATTGATTAAACTAAACACAATCTAAATAATTAAACAAAACAAGTAAATAAATAAATAACAAAAAAATTATATAGAAACCTGGTTTTGATCATATGGGGCTCCCTTGTGGAGGTGCATGGTATGCCTTGCAATCCTGGTACGTTAGATTGGAATCATAGGAGATCCTGTGGCTGTAATGTGAGGGTGCATGGTGAGCCTTCCCTTTGTAAACGCGCTGGAACATGGAAGCAATACTAGCCAAAAATAATATTCAGACCTAGGGTTCGAACCCAGGTCTTTATAGTAACACGCTCCCCTCTCTTGCCAATCATGTTGTGCTTTGTTATTCATAAATATAATGTGTTAATAAAAATATAAAAGAAAAGAAGTGGATTAATGGAACGGTCAAACAGACTTCAGCGTGGGCCCCAGATGATGCTGTGTCAGCCAATCGTATGGAGAGAGGAAGTCTGAATATTGTTGACTATCCAATCATATTGCACGCGTGTGAAAAGAGAGAGAAGAATAATTGACCGGCCAATATGTCATACCCTAATTTTTGACCGCCCTAAGATGTCATATCTTCAGGCTTTTCATCAGATCAAAACAAATACCCAAGAGCAGTCACTTCTTCATTTGGCATTTAGTCGAGGGTGGTCAGAAGTAAAAAAAAAACTCAGGCAAAGGATCAATCAATAGAAGAATTAGTCTCTAACACAATCATAGGACTCAAAAGCTTCATTCTATCCACCTATGATTGATTAGATACCCATCACCTGGACTAAGGATTGTTTACCTCACCAGTCTAGGGTTTTGAGCCCCATCAAGGACTAAAATCAAGGGTCACATTTGGGAAACCCAAGAAAGCTCAAAGGTATCACTCAAAGACTTCAATCATTCTCAAATAGTTCATATGACAATATCCATATGGCATTACACTTCAATTCAAGGCCTACAGTCATCAATTTCATATGGTCGACAATTAGGGTTTTTGACCTAATTCACCAAGATAGTTGACTTTTAATCAGGACATGGATCCAAAACTCAAAGCATGACTCAGGAGCTTATATTACCTCAATATAATCCATTCACATCACTCATTTGAGGAGGAAAGTTTGATTCATCACAAAAGTCCAAGAATTCACTTTATCTGGAAAAAGTCAACTGAACAAGATCATCTTTGACTTTTTGGAAATTTTGGTCAACCATGACTTTTGAAGTTTTAAATCATCAATATATGATATTTGAAGTTATTTGATCAAGAAAAATCAAGAAAATCAATCAAGGATCAATAAACAACTTCCAACATGAAAGTTGTAGATTTTGATCCAATAAACAACTTTGACACATAATTTTTTGGCTAAAAATCAACCATTGAAGAGTTATGGAGCTTCAAAGTGGCTGCCTTCACAAAACATGCAAGAAAACCCTAGTTTTCTTCAAACTTTATGGGACTTTTTCACTAAGTTCCCTAAAGAATTTGGGCAAACACCAAACTAATGAATTGAAGTACATATTAAGGGCTTTCCAAATTGTGCTCAACCTTCTCCTAATTCATTTGAGCTAAGAGATATGATTGATCAAAGTTAGGCACTTGAAGTGAAAATTATAGGTCATGTGCAATTTGGAACTTTGCAATTTTGTGCAAATGACTTCTCTAAATGATGCTAACCGACCTCTAATACATCTACAAGCACACCATACATCCATTTTCATCATTGCATAAGGATTAGAGAATATTCCCAAAAACAAAGACATGTGATTATGTAATGATTACATTTGAGAATTTATGGCAAATTGATGAATCACCAAAGGAATCTCTTCCCAACCAATTGGAGCTCACTTCTGCATCAAAATTGTCCCCTAAGATCAAACAAAACCGATGGCTAGGGAGTGGTATCAAAGAGCTCATCATTGCACTTGGGATATTCTTTGAATTCCTTCATGCTTAAGAAACCAAACTTCCTTCACTAAGCAAGCTCACGATGTCCAATTGCTCTACATTCATTTGCCTATAAATACAAGTGCATACCTCAGTAATAAAACACACCAAAGCAACAGAATTCTTGCTTTCTCTCTTCTTTCTTCATACTTAAGGTTTTCAAAGGTTCTTTGGCAAGAAGACTTGGATTCTTCAAACCAAAGCTCTTCCTTTGGAATTAAGTATTCAAACACCTTAGGGGAGTCATTTAGAGGTGATCCAAACCTCTAAAACACTTCTGCACATGGAGAATCATCATCTTCACCTCTCACTTGGAGCTGTTGCAGTTGGGGTCGAGCAAAAGGTTCTGGGCACTTTCAATCCATGTTAAGCATCTCAACACCTTCCAGGAGGATCACTGAAGCTATCTGGATCGTTGCAACAACTCTGCAACACACTTTGATCAGAGCCAAATCTCCATTTTTCAGGTAAGCTTCAAAAGCTTCAAACTCTATGATTCACGCCTGATAAATCTAAAATGAAGTTACCAGTTGGTTTCTGCACCTTCATAGATCATTAACCCTCAATCAATTGCATCAAATCATGCATATATAGTATTTCATGTTTAATTTCAGTTTTAGAGTTCTTAGTGTTCATGCTTGCAAATTTTATGTTACGCTTAGAATTAATGAAATTAAAGGACACCATCATGATCCTCGTCCAAAAACGAGCAAAATCCATCTTTACATCTTTGAATTTAGTTGAGAATTGAGGGAGATAGGATTTCCAGAAATTGAAATCGTGAGGTTGAAGATGAAGTTGCTTTGCGCGCGTTTTTTTGAATTTCAGAAACAAGTTTAAAATATAATCAATTGGAAGAGTGTTTTGAACGACTAAAACGTTCAGCTCACTTGGTTACAAGCGCCTCTCACTTTCTCATGCCTTAGGTCTGGGGTTCGATCCCCCCCTCAGACCTTTTTGTTTTTATTTTTCATTTTAACGCGCGTGTTTCACATATAACCATATGGAGTCCCTCTTTAGTCACACTGAGCGTGTAGCTCAGTTGGCTTTGTTTTGTGTGGTGACCATGGGAGCGTGGGTTCAAGCCTTGGAGGAGACAATCCTTATCTTTTTATCACCTTTTCTCAATTATTTTCTTCACAACTTCACATGATTATTTAACCTATCAAATTAAATCATTTTTTCTTCATTTTTCACACACTTACCATTTAACATATCTATTTTATGAATAATCAAAAAAATCACAAAAATATTATTTATTTCATGTATTTTTATTAGGTTTTAAATGATGTATTTTCTAAGATACTTTTAATACATTTTCATTTGTTTTAACCCTAATTATTTTTTGTAAATGATTTTTATGATAAAACCCTAATCATTTAGGTCTTAATTAGGAATTAGACTTTGTCTTTACCTTAATTAGGTTGACTTTAGTTAAAACTCAAAGATGCTTCAATCTCTTTTAAATAATGGTTTCTTATAAACAGTAAATCATTTTCAAGTGGGCCACTATTAGAGTGTAAGACCCAGCACCTTTTTCTTTTCATTGTTCGTTTTCAAAAACTGTATTTACAAAATATTCTTTCTGTTTTCAAAACATTCATCTGGTGTTCGAAGGGCATTATTCCCGGTCAAACTCTTCAGATACCTATGTGACCTTTGTCCATCTTCACTTCTTCTGTTTTCAAAACCTTTAACTGTTTATAATAAATATTCAACTGTTATCAATAAAACAACAAAAATTGCTGGTAAGGCTTTGTACATACATCTTCAAAGGCCTCCACTCCATCCAGGTTAGGCTTTACAAGCTTTCAATTTACAGTCTTTATTTAAATTACTGTCATATATAGAACTGTTTATATATATTAGAACTACGTTTGAGTGTAAACCATAGGACAGTTAAACTATATATATATTATAGGAATATGGCCTAGGATTGAGAATGTCTTCCCGGTGAAGGCTCTTTCCTAATTAGAGATCTGTAGTTCAAACCCCCAAGATGAATTATTCCCGGTGAAACATCTTGGCAAAAGCCTTAGAACCCAAAATAGGACACATCCACCCAAAGAGGAATTATTCCCAGTGAAACCTCTTACCCATTTGCTTAGAGCCAAAATTAGTTCAAAACCACATAGCTTTCTCTTGTGCTATAACAAGGACCCTCGATGACCCTCGATTAGCCTCCTATTGGGCTTTGTACAAGGACTCACAGGCTTCTTAAAAGCATTCCCAGCTTCCTCTTGAGCTTGTATACAAGGACCCATCAGGTTTCTTATAAACATAGGAACAGGTCTTTAGTTACCTTTTAGCCTATCCTGGTGAGTTTCTTCCATTCTTTAAACCAGACTTTAAACAAGCTAAGATTGTCTCAATTTCATATTGAGTACACTTTTTGGAATGAGAGACATGGACAGTCTCTGTCACCCTTATCTTCATCAATCTCCCTTAGCAGAGTCTAGGATCCATGTTTGTTTATTCTCAGTCAGTGTCAGCCTTAATCTTGGGATTTAAAACAAGAAGTCTCCACTAGATAAATCTTTCTGCCATTCCTTCATTTAATCAAAACCCCTGGAAAGGGTTAGCCTCCACACATTCTTTCATTTTAATAAAAACCCCTGGAAAGGGTTAGCCTCCACACATTCTTTCATTTGAACAAAAACCCCTGGAAATGGTCAGCCTCCAAAATCACTCCTTCAAATCCAAAGATTTATTATTTCAAAGAGATAAATTCCCAAAAAAAAAGAGTCAAAACCCCTGGAAAGGGTTAGCCTTCCAAAAATCCTGTCTTTTAATAGTCAATTTCTCCAGCTGAGTCAAAATCCCTGGAAAGGGTTAGCTTCCAAAAAACATAAAAAATAAATTAGTTTGTTAAAACCTCTAGCAAAATAAAACTCCCCCAGTGAGTCTTTCATTTTTTTTAGTAGCCACAACCTTGGGCTTTGTACAAGGCAGATAAACCATATTTCCCTGTGACAAAGATTCCTAATCTCAAGGATCTTTTTCTCATAGAGTCTTCCATACTCAGTTAATTTAAGAATCCGCCACAACCTTGGGCTTTGTACAAGGCAGAAAATAATCTTTCCCCAAGCTAGAGTAGCCACAACCTTGGGCTTCATACAAGGCACAAATTAAATAACTTTCACAGTTAAGAGTCAGCCACAACCTTGGGCTTTGTACAAGGCACACAAAATAGAGTCATTCATAGTCTTAAAAAACTCAGTTATCCTCAGCAGTCAGCCACAACCTTGGGCTTTGTACAAGGCACACAAATAGAGTCTCCCTAAGTAGAGTCAGCCTCAATTTTGGGCTTTGTACAGAACACCAAATAAAATCCATCAAATAAACACTCTCCAACTAGAGTCAACCTCAATTCTGGGCTTTGTACAGAACACAAATTCCCTATAAATTAATCCCCAGTGGAGTTATCTCCCAGAGTCAATAAAATAAAATAATAAAAAAGCCTCAAGCTTCGGCCTCATACAAGCCAGCTAAAGTCAAATCTTTCAAACAGTAGATAGACATAGCTTATCTCTATAAAGAGATCTTTCTCCTATCTCACCACATTCAAACAAACATTTCAATTTCAATTTCAATTTCAATTTCAAACATTCTCCCATTTAGGACTCTGAAAGGCATGATCTGAGGCAAACAAACCCAGACTTGTACACTTTCCCTAATTTGGATGAGAATCTTTCTTTCATTTAAGAGAACGCGATTGGCATACTTGCAAACATACAAGTAAGATCCTTATCTTAATGAAATGAATTCAGCTTTTTTGTCACTTTAAAATGTTTGTGGTGGAATAGTAGAAATACCTCTCTATAAAGATGACTTCATGTCTCTTTACTGTAAACAGAGATTTAATTTAAAGCTTCAACCTTGAGCTTCAAGCAAGGCACCAAAAATAATTAATTTCCCTAATTAGTTCCCCGAACTACATTAAGCTCTGACTTCCATTAGGGATATGTAGGCATGAGGTTCACAAGGAATCTCAGCGAGCTAATAAAATACCAAAAATAGTCAGTTTGTTTGTCTGTCTGACTTTTTTCAAATCAATTCAATTCCTTCTCCTAACACAAAGGAGAAACTTTCCCAATCATTAGCAATAAACAAAATCGCAATGACACAGAGAAGGTTCCCGTAGAGTACTACGGATATGTAGGGTGCTTAAACTCTTCCCTATGTATAACCGACCCCCCGAACTCCAGAATTTCTAGTCTAGGTGAAATCCCCATACTTAGCAAACTCCTAGGGTTAATTTGAGATCTTTTTCCCCTCTCCTACTCGTTAGGAACAATTAAAAAGTTCGTGTGATATCGTAGGAAGAACTGAAACAAAATTCATCCCGCCCCGGGCGCATTCTCCTTCCAAATTTCGCGTGAAGGGTCTAGCGTGCCGTCCTCCCAAGTGAAACGGGGAGGTAAAAAAACGACACCACAGAAAATTGGCGACTCTGCTGGGGATATAAGTGTTAAAAACCTTGGTTTTTCATCCAAACCAATGGTTGACCTGTTGCTGGTCCAGCCCCAATGAGGAATTAGGGATGCCAAATTCCCCCTCAAACAAGAGAGGTCCTGCCTGACCTCTGTGTCATTTCATGTGTTTGATGCATTTATATTTGTTTATTTTGTTTATTCTGTATCGGGAAAGGGCTTGATTCCCCCTTGTGGTGAGAAATCCTATACTCGGATTTGAGTGCAACATAAGATAGGACGGAGGATGTCTTCCCGGTGAAGGCCCTCTAATCTTGGTTTCCAAATCTACTCTTGGGATTTGCCTGGCTGGTTGTGATTAATTGCGCCAATGCATTCCGAGACTGATTTGTACCAGGAGGACCTAGAAACACATTAACCCAACTTAAAGCCTTTCTTAGGACGTAGAGCAGTGATTACGGAAGTAATTGTCACGCAGATACTACACTCAGAGAAAACTCTCTTATAGATACCAGTCAATGTATCTTTAAGGTTGAGCAAAAACTCTGAGACCCCTAGAACCCGTTCTACCGGTACAAAAATCCTTATCCCTAGTTTACCATTGGGGCGAGGTTTGCGTTGTGACTTCATGACCACTATACCCTTCTACGCCATGTTTGTTTAAAAACTCTTGTGTGTGCATTCATGCATCATTCATTCATAATAATTAAAACAAAAAAAAAAGTCTTTTTCCAGTCGTTTTTCAAGGAAACTAAATAACGAACGTTTTGAACTTCATATGAAGAGAGAAACGGAGAAAGGACTTAAGGATCTATACCATGGATTACGGAAGAAAGAGAGCTAGGAAATACACCTTCAAAATTCCTAAGGTCGAGGAATTGGAAAAGCTCGGAAAACTGGTGGTCAACCCCTAGGCTTTCAAGGAGAAGTATGGAAAACTTCTGCCTCTTCTCAGCACTAACATTATGGATGGGATCCTTCCCACATTGGTGCAGTTTTACGATCCAACGTATCACTGCTTTACCTTTCCAGATCATCAACTCATGCCTACGTTGGAGGAGTACTCTCGTCTGATTGGAATACCCGTGTAACCGCAAGATCCGTACTCCGGTTTGGAAAAGAATCCTGACGACGTTATCATTGCTGCAACTACTCCTTTGAACGTAGTCGAAATCAGAACTCATATGGTGAGTAGAGGAGGAATCCAAGGATTACCCTCCAAGTTCTTGTTAGATCAAGCTCGGTACTTCGTCAGCATCCAAGATATGAGCGCCTTTGAGGAAATCTTGGCTTTGCTTATCTACGGATTGTTTTTGTTCCCTAACATTAACGATTTCGTCGACATCAACGCAATTAAGATCTTATTGATTGGAAATCCAGTTCCAACCTTGCTTGCGGATGCTTATCACTCTGTGCATTCAAGAAACCTGCAGCGAGGAGGATTAATCACATGCTGCGTACCGTTGCTATACGAATGGTTCGTCTCGCACCTGCCAAAGTCTAGCACTTTCTGGAACATGAGGGATGGCCTTTACTGGTCACAGAAAATCATGTCTCTCACTCATACAGATATTGATTGGTGTAGTCCTGACAACGACGAAACCAAGATCATCTTCAGTTGCGGAAGTTATCCCAACGTACCCCTTATTGGAACTAAGGGAGGAATCAGTTATAATCCAGCCTTAGCCCGTCGTCAATACAGCTATCCTATGAAAAATATTCCAAGTAGTATCCAATTGGAGGGTCTGTTCTTCAAGAACATCGACGATCATGGTAACATGCTGAAGAAGGAAATTGTCCAAGCCTGGCGTCTTGTTCACACAAAAGGGAGAAGATTGTTAGGAAAATATCTTTGCATCTCCCTGGATCCTTACCTTCAATGGGTACGCGTCAGAGCATTCAAGCTCAGGATGCCATATCAACATTAAGAACCTATTCCCCTAAGGGAACCAATATACCTTTTCTCCACTGATGTTGAAAAAATGCAAGCGGCATTAAACAAGGTATGCCAAGAAAGGAATGCTTGGAGAAACAAGTATCGAATCGTCAACACGGAAAATGTTAAGATTCAGAACATCCTAAGAAGGAAGGATGAGTTACTTGAAGTACTCGATCGACAAGTGACACAATCATCACTTTCTCATCATATCCCTCCTGCTTCCTGGATCATCGATCAGCTCACGTCAGAGAACGCCCAACTCAAGAAACAGAAGAAAATGTTAGAACGTGAAGTCGGCTCTTCGTCAAAGTTTTAGAGTCCTTTCTCTCAGTTTCTCTGTATTTCCCTTTTCAAAGTGTGTAATAAAAAAGGCGTTTTCGCTTAATTAATAAAAGTTTGATGTTTCATAACGTAATTATGGTGTTTCCTTGAAAAATATTAACTTAATTACATATCATGCATCGCTTTAGTTATAGGCACTGACACGAGAATTGTCGCGGATCTAATAGTCACTTTCCTTTCTCCAGAAAGAGAGGAGGAGAAGGAGGTGAACAAAGACTTTCAAGTTGTCTCATCCATACAACACTCGTTCAAGTCGCAAGAAAAGAATGGAAGACTTTGAACAAGAGAATGAAGAACTCCGAGAAGAGATCAATACTCTTAAGGGTACTGTTGAAAGACTCAATAGTATGGTAGAAGCCCTGGTAGTTGCGCAGAATCGACCAACGCCAGAAGAACCGCAAAGGACTGTGGTTTCCGAGATTGTTTATACTCCTATTCCTCAGTATACCATGCCTCCCGACCGACCTTGGGGCATGCCGTATAACTTTACTCCAGAAGGGTACATACCTCCAGCTTCTGAAGTTCCAAGAGTCACAATGGATATGCGTCCACCGGAGGGTTACAAACCTCTGGAAATTGAAGTTCCGAGAGCAACGACAATGGGTTTCACACAACAGAATGCTAAGATACCATGATCTGCTGTCATGGCTTCTCCACGACCGATTATGCATACTTTTCCTCCACAGGGTGGACAAGTATATCATCACACTCCCAGTGAGGACGCCGGCGTGTATGAAAGATTGGACGAGTTCCAGGAACAGTTTCTGCAAATGCAGAAGGAACTCAAGACTCTCCGAGTACAAGATCTATTTGGGAAGAATGCTGCAGACCTCTGTCTGGTTCCAAATGTTAAGATTCCTCACAAATTCAAAGTACCAGAGTTCGAGAAGTACAAAGGGAACTCATGCCCACAAAGTCACCTAGTGATGTACGCTCAAAGAATGTCAACTCAAACTGATAATCAACAATTGCTCATTCATTATTTTCAATACAGCCTGACTGGTGCTGCACTCAAATGGTACATGAACTTGGACAGTTCAGAGATTCGTAATTTTAGAGACCTCGGAGAGGCCTTTGTCAAACAGTATAAGTACAATCTGGATATGGCTCCCGACAGAGATCAACTCCGGGCCATGACTCAAAAGGATAGAGAAAGCTTCAAGGAATACGCTCAGAGATGGCGTGAAGTTGCTACTCAAATTTGTCCACCACTTGAAGAAAAAGAAATGACAAAAATCTATCTCAAAACTTTGAGTCCAATTTACTACGGACGAATGGTTGCAAGTGCACCAAGTGACTTTACCCAGATGGTAAACATGGGTGTACGATTAGAAGAAGCAGTTCGAGAAGGACGCTTGAACAAAGAACCAGAATCTTCTATTGGTCCTAGGAAGTATGGAAGTTCTTTCCAGAAGAAAAAGGATCAAGATGTCAGCAATGTCTTGCACAAAGCAAAGAAGAAGTTTTCACCTCAGGTTGCTACAATAACTCTGGTTGTTAACTCAGCGCCAGCTTATCAACCTCAGGTTTCGCAACAACCATTTCAACAAAGGTCGCAGCAACCTCAGCAGCAGGTTCGACCTCCAAATTACAACAATCGGGTTTCAAGGTATCCTCCTTTTGACCCCGTGCCAATGCCTTATGCGGATTTGTTTCCAACACTACTGGCGAAAGGACTCGTTCAGACAAAGAAGCCTCCAAATCCCGCATATGAATCATCACATTGGTTCAAGGATGACCAATCATGTCCTTATCATAAAGGGGCACCAGGTCACAACATTGAGAACTGTTTCAGTTTCAAGGCCGACGTTCAAAGATTAATGAAGAGCGGAATGCTATCCTTCAAAGATACTAATCCCAATGTCCAGGCCAATCCTCTGCCACAGCATAAAGAAGCTTCAGTGAATCTGATAGATCAACACCCCAATGTCATTCAAATCTACGACATTCGTCAGATAGGGGAAAATCTTGTCAAGATGCATGCTAGACAAGCAGGATACGGTCATGTACCACCTCACAACTACTTCACATGTGAAATTTGTCCAAAACATAATCAAGGATTTGCTGTAGTTCAAGCTGCATTACAAGAACAAATGGACTTAGGATGGATTCAACACATTCGAGTCAAAACTGAACACGACGTCAACATGGTTCAAGGATGTCCAGGAGAATATAAAATATACAAATTTGAAGATCTCAAAGGATCGGTAGTCAGGTTCCATAAGACTTTAAATGGACTTGCCTATTTTAGAACGGATTTCCATCCTTACAGTAGATGTAGAATTTTTCGAAGAAATTCACGAGGATGTTTGCAAGTTCGCAACGACATTCAGAAACTGATGGATGAAAATAACATTACAGTTCTTGCCAACAGAGAAGATGACGAAGTCTTTACCGTATCTCCTCAAATCAATCAAGTTGAACCAATGCAAGTCAAGTATGACAGCAGGAAGACAGCAATTGCTCCGTTAGTCATCTACTTACCAGGTCCTGTACCGTATGAGTCCAGCAAGGCTATACCATACAAGTACAATGCTACATTCATTAAAAATGGTAAGGAAATACCATTACCATCTGTTGTCAACATTGCTGACATTAGTCGAGTCACCAGAAGTGGACGGGTCTTCAACAGAGCAACAGAAAATGTGGAAAAGCCTTCGGAAGAAGTACCACATAGGCAAGACAATCATCCGACCAATGCTGTTCAAGCGAAAGAAAATGATGAGATCTTGAAGTTAATCCAGAGGAGTGAATACAACATTGTAGACCAGCTGCTACATACTCCGTCTAGGATATCTGTTCTCTCCCAACTATTGAGTTCTGAAGCTCATAGGGAAGCTCTACAGAAAGTTTTGGAACAAATTTTCGTAGAACCAAGTGTTACTGTAGGACAATTCAACAGTATCATTGCCAACATTTCCGCAGGAACTAATCTGAGTTTCTGTGACGAAGATCTTCCTGAAGAAGGGGTGGACCATAACCTTCCACTTCACATCTCAGTTAGCTGCATGGGTGATGTTCTCACAGGAGTCCTAATAGACAATGGATCCTCTCTCAACGTCATGCCTAAATCAACATTGTCAAGATTATCTTTCAAAGATTACCCACTGAGGGACAGTCACGTCATCGTCAAAGCATTTGATGGATCAAGAAAGTCAGTTTTTGGAGAAGTGGATCTTCCCATAACTATTGGACCTCAGACATTCAAAATCACTTTCCAAGTTATGGATATCCCAGCACAATACAGTTGTTTGCTAGGTCGCCCATGGATTCATGAGGCTGGGGCAATCACTTCAACACTTCATCAGAAACTGAAGTTCATTAGAAATGACAAATTGTTAACCGTATGTGGAGAACGAGCTTTGATTGTCAGTAACCTGTCATCATTCTTCGATATAGAACCAAAAGAAGTCGTTGGAACTAAGTTCCAAGCACTTTCCTTGTATAAGGTGTAGCGGGGAAAATCTGAGATCAAAGCCATAAATTGACTCGACTCAATATTTCAGTGAAAGTCGCCACCGCGCTTTATTGTTTCCAAAGGAAAAGGGAAAAGAACGAAAAAAAACCCAAAGTTTGTTTTTAAAACAAAAAGAGATCTTAGGAACGGGTGTTGATTATACAAGGGGAAGGTTTTAAGCACCCCTCATATCTGTGGTACTCCACAGGAACCTTTTTGAAAATCTGTGTTTATAAAAAGATGTTGTGTGCGAAAAAAAAAAAAGGGTTTGTTTGATTTTTAAAACAAGCTCGGCAAGACATTATATCTTGTGCCTACATACCTCCTCGGTGCAATGGAGAAGTCAGAGCTAATGTAGTTCCGCTTTTAAAAGGGAAAAAAACGTTTTAAAAGGAATAAGCACATTTACCATCGTCGGGGCGAATACTCAGCCATTGATTTTAAACATGAGAACGAACGAATTCTTTGCGTCACTAATGAGAGAAGGGCGCCAACTCGGATAAAAATCGACAAGTATGCCACTAGCTCTCTCACGTGGAAAAGATTTCGTAGTGTCAATCAATATTAAAATCGTGGGGCATCGCAACTAATGACAATGATTAAATGGGCTTACTTTTTGAAAGAAAATGCCAACAGAGGCTAAATATAGTTTTTAAAGAAGATTTTAAAAAGGATTTCAAACATAAGAAGTTTTTTAGAAAAAGAGAGGAGACTTTGAAAATTTAAGAAGTGGGAGGAGATGAAGAGGCTATCCTAGTGCGAGAAAATAAAAGTTTAGGGAAAAACGATCTGACCAAAATAAGAAGTCGACACTTGACACATTGAGTCAAGGAAGAATTCCCATCCTTTGGACTACCCACACAAAACCAAAATTACCACTTAGGGACCAAAATGAACTTGCAAATCTTCGAAGAATCACATAAGTTTCTGACAGAAATCGGACAGAGTAACGGTTGCAAATGGGCGAAATCCTTATCTTAGTGCTTTGGAATTAACCTTCAAAGACTTTTCGAGGAGATACCTACACACATCACAACAGCAATCCAACCAGACAAAATAACAAGCAAGATAACAGTCAAATAATGATACACAGTCCATTGGTCCTTAAGTGTTTTTTTTAGGTTTCATCTTGTTTATTAATGTTTTAGCATAAAAGTAAAGTATAGTCCAAGTGGACAAAAGAAAAATAGCGGAGAATAAATATGACGTCCAAATGGACAAAATAAAAATAGCAGAAAGTAAATATGATGATATGATGAGTATAAGAGCGGTAAATATAAAGGACAATATAATAAAAATGCGGAAATTAAAATTAGTCGTTAGTTGTTAAAGATAACCATCTTGAAACTTGTCAAGTATGTTATCAAAGTTAGTAAATAAAGATTAATAATGGAGGAAGGATGAATTCGGATTTAAATCAACCACATACAACTTCCTTTTCATTTTTAATCTTTTATCGATTCGGGACAAAGAAAAAAGAAGGATAGATGAAGAAGACAGAACAAAAATAAAATAAGAAACTAATATATAAAAAGAAAACACAAGGTAAAAAAACAAAAAAAATAATGAGACATATAATGATAATGGAGGAAGGATGAATTCGGACTCAAGTCAACCACATACGACTTCCTC
Organism: Vicia villosa; assembly: GCF_029867415.1. Taxonomy (NCBI): domain Eukaryota; kingdom Viridiplantae; phylum Streptophyta; class Magnoliopsida; order Fabales; family Fabaceae; genus Vicia; species Vicia villosa. Next base: position 154,915 of record NW_026705705.1, on the reverse strand, counting down.
TCATTTTGCTCTTTTATCGATTCGGGACAAAGAAAGAAAATGAAAGATAGATGAAGAAAAAGAGCAAAAATAACATAATAAGCTAATAATAAAAACAAGGTATAAAATAGTAAGACATATTTTTTGTGAATTTTTTCATAATTTTTAGACTAAAAACAGAATTAATATAAAATTTCTAAAGTTAGAAACTAATTAAAATGAAAATAGCAATATAAAATAAAGCAGAATAAATTCCAGCCATCTGATCTAGTCAACTTCAACACAGCATTGACATCGGAAGGTCCAGATCAAAAGTACATAATAAGTACAATAGGCAAAATATAGAGAATCACAATTCTGATCATCTTCTCAGGTGAGGACAAGTGGCTCCGATGGGCACTTGTCACCTTAAACAACAAACCGGCGGACATCACAAGGTTAGAAAAAAAAGAAAAATAATTAAATCCAAATTCCTTCATGGTGTACCAAAAACGGTACTATTATAGTACTTTCAAAAACTTATTAATGGTACTACATTTGAAAAAAGAATGGACATGTCAGAACTTTCAAAATCATTTTTCGGTGCACTACTTTTGATAGGAAACAGTAAACAACATATTCCAAGAACATTAAAGTAGAGAAATATTGATCATTGAAGAAAAATAAAATTGATTACTCCCTCCTCTCATAAACTTTCGGTACTCTCCCCTCTCATTAAAACCAATGGTTCTCTCTCATCTTTTTATATCATAAACAAACAAAAAAAAACAGTAGAACAAGAAGAAAGAAAAAAAACATGGTGACGCATATGAAGACCGGCGGAGGAAGATGAAGACTCACGGCGGCTCACATAAGATCACGGCGGCCGGAGATCCTCCAGCGCGGTGGCCGGAGGTGAAAACTTCCAGAACTCAAATTATTTTACATTTTCAGGTTCGTATTCTTCCCCTCTTTTCAAATCCGGAAATAGTTTTTCAAAGAAAGTGAAATAAAGAGTAGATCTACAGTTAAAGTTATGAAACTCTAAGCTCAAATGTAGCACCACAGTGCATGAATCACATGACTAAAGATGAATTTGGGTTCTGATGAAGATTATCAACCTTTTGAAGTAACAAAATCAAGGAATGGTGGTGAAAAGAAACTCCGGCGCGGTGGTTACGATTTCCGGCGGTGGTTTCCGGTCAGGTGACGAATTCAGGTGATTATATGATTTGTTCTGATTTCTGTCAGTCTGAAAAGGTTCTGAGCAAAAGTCCTCTTCTGTCAGTGTGAGTCAATGCTTATATAGTGCTCAGATAAAGAGTTTGTGCTGTGAATCTTGGGCTGATATGAAATGTTATAATTTTGCTCTGCAGCCCATACGAAAATGCTCTATTCAGTCCCCAATTTTGTTTGCAATGTTTTTTTGCAGTTGATTGAAAATAACCTTGGGCCTGATTCGTATGCAATTGGGCATGTTATTGAACTTGTGAAAGAAAGTTACTGCAGCAGTAACTTGACGAATTACTTGGCCAAAATTTTGATATCTTAACGCTCAATTTGCAATTTGTGAATATTCATGCTTCCACCTTCATTTCTTTTTGTATCCATTTGTCTTTTTGATATTAATTTTGTGCTAGGGACAAACAAAATGTTTGGTGGGCAAAGGAGAACGAGTTTGGCTGGACTTAGCATGGTGAAATTGAAGTTTAGAGCTTGAAGATTATCATGAAGTTCTTAGACATAGGCTTTATTTTTATGTAACTTCAAATATATTCCTTTTTCAATCTTCTTGCACTTGTATGGATCTTAAAAAAACATTGAATCTTTTTGTAAGCAACTTTGTATCAAGACTTGAGTTGAAGGAATTTGTGAGCTCTTGAGAATTTTATTTGAAAAATATTTGCAAAGTCTTGAACTTGAATGCATCTTGGAATTATGCTCGAATGCGATTTACATTTTGGAAATGAGGTCTTGAATTATACTTCTTGAATTTGAACTTGCACTAATCCTTAAGAACTTGGACTAATAATTCAATTTGCATGATTTCTTCATCTCGAATTAAATTCTTGAACAAAATAATTGCTCAAAAATCCAATATCGTATAATTGAACTTGAACACTCTTGCATCAATTCTTAACCATCTGATAAGCATCAACGCAAAAAGAAATCTTGATTCAAACCTCTGAACCTTGATCAGAAACATCACTTGAACTTCTCGATCCTCAAATCCTATCTGATAAAGAAACAAAAAATAAACAAGATATATATATTTTTAATTTTGATTAGTTGTTAGTAAACATAATAACTATAATAAACAAAGATACGGATAAAGAGGTGCCTGGTGATTCCCCTGAAGGTGAGCTAGAAAAGAAATAGGCACTAGAGAACCTCATAAATGATCTTGATGTGATTTAAGCAGAACTTTGAGACGCGAGATCTTAGGGTCAAAAATTGGGGTATGACAGATGCCCCTATTTAAGTTTCTTTCATCTGGAGATATGAAGATTGAAATCTTCGTCTCGACGTGATGGAAGAGACTTAAATACAAAATACACAATTTTTGGCCCTAAGATGCCATGCAATGCTTATGATTATGAATGTAATGCACATGACTTCCCTGAGAGGGAAGCAAGAAAACCACTGGGGAAAGAAAATAAACTCCGCTGGGGGAACGAGACTTTGCTGGGAAAAGAAATTTCACTGGGGAAAATATTTTGCACCAGAAAGGTTAAAACATCATCTTTCACTGGAGATGAAAGAGTACACCAACTTTTAATGAAGGAAAACTACAGACTTTTACTGAAGGTAGGAAAGAATCCCAACATCGACTTTTAATGGAAGATGTGGATACAAAAGAAAACACCGACTTTTACTGAAGGTGGGCTACCAGCTTTTACTGAAGGTAGAAAAAAAATCTCAACATCGACTTTTATTGAAGATGTGGATACAAAAGAACACACCGACTTTTACTGAAGGTGGACTACCAGCTTTTACTGAAGGTAGGAAAAGAAAACACCGACTTTTACTGAAGGTGGACTACCAGCTTTTACTGAAGGTAGGAAAGAATTTATACATCGGCTTTTACTGAAGATGTGGATACAAAAGAAATGCACCAACTTTTACTGAAGGTGAGTTACCGACTTTTACTGAAGGTATGAAAGCGATCTAAACATCAACTTTTTACTGGAAGATGTAGATACAAAGGATGCACCAACTTTTACTGAAGGTGGACTACCAGCTTTTACTGAAGGTAGGAAAGAAAAACACCAACTTTTACTGAAGGTGGACTACCAGCTTTTACTGAAGGTAGAAAAAGATCTAAACATCAACTTTTTACTGGAAGATGTAGATACAAAGGCTTCTCTGAACACCAGGTTTTACTGAAGGTGCAGGAATAGCTTCACCTGAATACCGACTTTTACTGAAGGTACATGAATTTTCATCTAAACATCAACTTTTCACTTGAAGATGCAGGAATTACCGCCTCAATAGTTGACGATAAGCTACTAACTCAATAGTTGAAGGTAGAAGAAAATTGAATTACCGCTCAATAGTTGACGGTAAACTGTTGAGAATAATAAGCTTCTTCTAAGAATAGGGACCAACTTCTTCTTTAATCAAGGACGTGGCTTGAGAAAAGGAATTGGATGCAAACTGTCGCTTCTGTTGAAGGGACTTACCATTTGCTAAGCTTTCACCAACTGGAATCAAGAAGTTCCTAAAGTCTGAGAGATTATCACTTGCTGTGAAGATAAGATTGATATGTGGAGACATACAAACTTGCTCAAATAAAGAGGCTTCCATTTGTTGTCAAACAAAACATGCGGAGGACAATACCAGTTGCTCAAATCCAGTACCTGCCCCTTGCTTTCAACTACAAATTCCAACGGAGTGCAATAACAACACTGCTGGAAAATAAATCTTTCAATATCTGATAAGAACATCAATCACAAATGAATTCTTCATTGTTGAGGAAAGAAGAATCCTCAAGAGGTGCAAAATAAATGCCTTCTTAATTTAGGTTTCTCATCCTAGAAAGTTTCCAACATAGTATTGTAAGAGACCAAAGTTCAACTCCAGGAACAAAATGGATAGAAATGGTCAAACAAGACTCTACCCAACGAGGAATAAGCTCAAATGGGGTTTAGTTCCATCCTGACAAATGTTGAGGAGGAACACTGAAGCAAAATTCTTCCACGAGGAACAAACTCAGTGGGGAATTAGAAAGGATAAACACTTTCTGCTTAAGGTAGACACTCTAATGGAAAGAGATCATACACTTTGGGGGATAACAACATTGAAGAGAGTGGATCAAAACATTAAGAAATGCAAAATGATATGAATAAATTTCTTTTCCTTTTTTATGCATGTTGTATGTATGAATGAATGAATGAATGTCCTGTATTTGCTGACAAAACAAACACAGAGATACTGGAAATGACAAGACATCACAGTACAACAGATACTCGGCGAATCTCAATAAGCTGGAGATAGCAAGGGAAATCCTTCTGAAGACCCATGCTAAGAACCCTGCTGAGGATTCAATTGGAGATAAACACAGAGGCCAACTTAAGGAACAGAGTCTTACTACAAGGCTCAAGAGAGATACTGACTGAGGAGAAAACCCAAAGTCAAACTTCAAAGATCTAAAAATCCAATGAAGGGATAACAACGTGAACTCTGCACTGAAGGAAAACTTGTTGGAGATACACACCAAGCACACTCTTTGGAAACTATCAATCTCTGCGAGGAATTGACATATCATCAATTTCTACCAAAAGGGATGGAAGAACATATTCTTGCAAGCTCTACTATGGGAGGTCAGAGAAAATTTCCTTGGAGAAAATCACCATTCTGAACTTGCAGAGGAAATAAGAAGTTATCATCATAGCAAAAGAGTTAACATGCGGGGGATTTTAGTTCAAAACTCAACACAAGGTGAGAAAGAAAACCCAACAGTCAACTGTTGTCTCAAAACTTCTTGGTAGAGAATAACATACTCTGGATTGACCATGGCAACGACCTTTGTACTTCAAGCTAATGAGGTGATTAAGGTAACTTCTAATTCACAACTTTCCCCAGACTACATGGTCTATGAGAGGCATCTGCCTCAAAAAGGTTCATAGAGATCCTTGGCGTCATAAAGACTTGGAATAATCTGCTCCAGATTAACAGGTTCTTGGAGAGATTCGTCAAATCTCGACGTAAATGCCCCAGATTGACAGTGCTTGGAATATTCCTTTGTTCGACAGAGTCTTCAAGATTTGCCCCATAATGGTAATCAAACTTGCAAAAGCATTATACTGGGAAAACAACATGCCCCTGGCAATGTTTTAGTTTTCTACTAATGATTAGATGTAAACTTCCTGGATGTCAAACAAATGTTTACAAGCAGAAAAATGTTTATTCTAAGAATGATAATTAAAATGCAACAATCATGTAAGTCTTGAAGTTTTATTAAAAAGATGTCACAAAACCTTGTGAATAAATCACTGGTTAAGGAAAGACATTGATTTTTGTATGCATATGATACCAACACAAGTTTTCAGCATAACCGATAGGAGTCAGGAACGCTTTCTTGTTTTAAGCATGCTTTCGAAATAAACCCTGCTTCAATTAGGACTTTTGAGGGTTGTAACGTGGCCTGGTTCACGGTTTTCAGAAAAAAAGATTTTTAGGCTCAAAGTTTATTTAGCCCACCCCAACTTCGTGATGTTCTCCAGTCCTATGTTCAGTCAACTCAACATGAGTATTCATCTCTCAAAAGGATTTTGTGCTATTAAAGATCCAATGAAGCTTTCTTAGAGTAGCAGTCACCCTTTTTGTCTTCGTTTTTGTATTCACACATATTTGTTCATTGTTGAGGACTTTTGCTTTGTAGTCCTTTCTTTTCACTTTTCTTTTATTTTCCCTAACTTTTGCCTGGACTGATTCTTTTGAATTGGTCGTCCAGCGGGATGCTCTAACTTTTGCCTAAGTCATTTATTTCCAAGTTTTTGACTTAGCGAGCTTTTTCTTCTTCTTTTTTTTTTTTTAATTCTTTTGATTTGAACAAATCGTGTGATATTGACTTTGTTTTGACTTGTTGAGAGGGTCGTGACTGCATCATTCCTCGGTGGATAGAGGATAACCATTGTGGTTTCATACTTTCCAGCCTTTTGATGCGCGGGGAATAACCATTGTGGTTTTCCATGATCCAACCATTGATGTGGATATGACGTGATTGACACTTGGATGCATAATCCTTTTTGAAACATGAACACTCGGCCAAATCAACTGAACACTACCTTGCCCCAGGTTAAAAATTAGGGTTTTTCGTTTAGAAAAGAAACTCCTACTTCAAGGCTCAAAGGGGTTAACAAGGGATTATCTTCCTTATATCTCCGGTGTTTGGGAATTTGAAACAATGCCTGTACATCATCAACATGGTCTTATTCAAAAGCATACAACCAAAAATTTTGCGTTTTCAGATCATCATCCTCCCTCCAATCTTTGCATAAGCAAGAGTTTGACAAAAGCAATAGGTATCATAATGCATAAAAACAAATAAACATGGGTGAAACGAATGGATTACTTCAAGACAAACATTATCATTGTATTATCATTAACATTCAAAAATAATCAAGTTTCTACATGCAACAGTGCATTGAAAAACAAGAAATATTACAAATGAAAATCAGTAAGAATTCTAAAAACTGAGAAGGCTCTCTCCATCTGGGTTTGTGTTGAAGGAAACATCTTTCAAACTTCAGGGCTGCCACTAATAGATCTTCATTCATGCTTTGGCAAAGGATTGTTTTGAACATTAGGGCCAATGTCTCGGAATGACAGCATACCAGAACGAACCAATCTTTGAACTTCAGCTTTTAGAGGCCAGCAATCCTCTAAACCATGCCCAGGGGCATTCTGATGAAAAGCACAAGTAGCATCGGCTTTGTACCACCAAGGGAGCTTCTCTGGAATAGGAGGCGGTGACCTTGTCTGAACCAAATTTTTCCGAATCAGCGCAGGGTACAATTCAGTGTAGGTCATAGGGATAGGATCATAATTAACTCGAGGATACGAATTTCGTCTTGCTGGCTGTTGATTAACAGGAGCCACAGGAATTGAATTCACGAAGGGGGTTACTGACGCCACTTGTTGAGGTTGATAACGAGCTCCCCTTCCAGATCGAATATTCCTTCCATGAGAAACAGCATTAGCATCTGATTCCTTCTTCTTTTGAAAAGATGAGCCATACCTTCTTGTATTGCCAGATGAACTTTCACCCTGAACCAAACGCCCTTCTCTCACAGCTTCTTCGAGTCTGACACCCATACCCACCATTTCAGTGAAATCTACAGGAGCGCTTGCAATCATCTTTTCATAGTAAAACGGGCTAAGAGTCTTCAAGAAAATCTTAGTCATCTCTTTCACTTCCATTGGAGGAATTACTTGGGCGGCTACCTCACGCCATCTCTGAGCATATTCCTTAAAAGATTCTTTTTCTTTCTGCATCATAGCTCTCAGTTGATCTCGATCAGGAGCCATGTCCACATTGTACTTGTATTGCTTAACAAACACTTCAGCTAGGTCAGTGAAAGTGCGGATATGGGTGCTATCAAGGCCCATATACCACTTGGAAGCAGCTCCAGTCAAACTATCTTGGAAATAATGGATCAACAGACGTTGATCATCAGTGTGAGTGGACATCTTTCTTACATACATCACCAGATGTGCCTGAGGACAAGAGTTTCCCTTATACTTCTCAAATTCAGGTAATTTGAACTTAGCAGGTACTTTCACATTGGGGACAAGACAAAGATCATGCACATTCTTCCCAAACAATTCCTTCCCACGAAGGGCTTTCATCTCTTTTTGCAATTCTTCAAACTGATCTTGAAAGCCATCCATTCTATCGTAGATGCCAACACTCTCACTCGGTGCATCATTATGATAAATGGGCTCAGGAACAAAAGGATTAGTATGAACAAAAGGAGGTGTAGTGACCATGACAGGAGTCAGAGGACGAGTCATTTCAGGAGCAGACAAATAGCCTTCAGGCATGCCCCAAGGATACCCATTGGGCATACGTTGTTGAGTAGCACCAACAGTTGGGATTGCAGGAATTGTCGTAGAAACAATCTCAGAAATCACAGTAGCCTGACCTTGCGGCTGATCTTGAGCTTGAGAATTGGACGGAGGAGGGACCTGATTCTGATTCTGAGCAGCCATTAGTGTCTCGACTAGAGCGGTGAGACGCTCCACTCCAGACCTCAAAGTAACAACCTCTTCACGTAGCTCTCGGTTCTCTTGCTCGAGTCCTTCCATCTTCTTTTTATAACTAGCTCGGGTGTTATACCGGTGAGACAGCTTGATTCTGTAGGAAGAACACTGAATAAGACCTCTTGGAATACTCTCGAAAGCAAGAGCAAAAATGCATCATGATGCATGAAATGCAATTCAAATGGTTTATATTTTTATTAATTTCCAAGGAACTTTAAGATATTAATTGTAAACATCACAAAGATACAATATTCAAAATATAACTGAAAATACTCTCTTTTTATTAATCACGAAAAGGATTACAAAAGTTCGAAGTACAAAGCTTCAAAGAATCCTAAACACTAAAAGAGAGATAACAGAGAAAGCTAAAAACTATGGGTCCAAAGGCGCCACTCCTGATGAAGAACCAACTCCCCTCTGCAACTTCCTACGAAGCTTCTCTAACTCATCTTCATAAAAAGCCTTCATGTGAGTCTTCTCAACCATTATCTTGTCAACAACTGCCTTCCATGAAACTGAACCTTCTTGACCAACAGGAACTATCGAAACACTAGCAGAAAGTAAATCCCTTTGTTGTCTCTTTCGCTTCTCACCATGTTGTTGAAGTAGCACTTTCTGACGACGAATCTGATCATCCTTTTCCATCAACCAACCATCTTGAAGATAAAGCATATCATCCTTCTCTTTCAACTGTTTCTTCAACTCTTCCTTCTCAATCTCTGAAGCATGAAACTTTTTCTCCCAAGTATCCCTTTCCAACTTCATCCTAGCCATGAGCTCTCGGTACTCCTCCCTATTCTCGATGGGAATAGTAGAAGAAGATGGTGGAGCAACAGGTAAAGAGGGCTCCTCGAGTAAATAAGGCATCTGAAGAGCATGAGCTCTAGCTTGAACCCAATCAGTGTATTCCTTGAGAGTAATGCTTTGTTTCTTTCCCAAATCTCTCTTCCTATCAATATGGTGCCAAGCACGCACAAACCGATTCCTCATATCCGTATCTCCATTATGATAAAAAATTCCTGACACAAGAATACCAGCAGGTCGCTCCTTCATGGGGTAGCCAAATTGACGCCTTGCAAGAATAGGGTTGTAGGTGATTCCTCCTTGTATGCCAAGAAGAGGTACATTGGAGAACTCCCCACAACTATCAATAATCTCACCAGTGTCATAAGCAGGATTGTACCAATTAATGTTACCATTAGTGAGAGGCATAATCTTTTGAGACCATCGAAGACCATCAGGATTGTTCAAGAAACTCCTAGTTTGAGGTAAGTGCGAAATAAACCACTTATAGAGCAAAGGAGTGCAACAGTTGATAAGTCCACCTTTCTTATCAACCCTATGGTGAATGGAATGATAAGTATCCCCAAGCAAAGTAGGCACAGGATTTCCAATCATGAATATCTGAATAGCATTAACATCGACAAAGTTGTCAATGTTAGGAAAGAGTATCAAACCATAGATAAGCAAAGCCAAGAAAATCTCAAAAGCGATCATACTTCCCTTACTAGCCAACTTAGAAGCCTTCCCAATCAAAAACTTAGAAGTCAACCCCCAAATTCCTCCCTTCTTGGTTATGTTTGCTTTTACATCTGATATTTTCAAGCGAAGAAGTTCCGCTATCTCATCCACCTCAAGATCCTTCTCTAGACCACTAAATGGTATATCATTCGTAACCGGCAAACCAATCCAATACAAATACTCCTCCAAAGTGGGCATAAGCTGATAATCAGGAAATGTGAAACAATGATACATCGGGTCATAAAACTGCACAAGAGTCTCAAGAATCCCTTTCTCCACTTTGGTATTCAACATAGATATCAATTTTCCGTATCGGTTTCTGAAATTGTCAAGATTAGGAACCAAAGACACTAACTCTTTCAACTCTTTCAACTCTTTCTCACCAAGATTCCTGAAAGTGTACTTCTTAATACTCCTCTTTTGATCCATGGTACCTGTGATGTTTACAAAGAAAGAGTCTTAAGTTCCTTGAAAACCATTTGTAAAGAATGTCTTTCATGAATGCATGAATGTATGGTTTATGCATCAATCACAAACAAGAGCACACAAGATCACACAATTAAGGTTCAAAGGTCCGACGTCACAAGCATGGAGTCATAGGTTAAGAACCACCCACAAAGGTATGTACTAGGGAATTTTGTACCTGCCGATCGGGTTCTACAAAGGTTCCCAGAGTTTTCAATCTTCTATCGGATACTACCGGCACGCACAATTGCTCATGGGCGCCAATAATATGCCTAAAAAGACCTCGTCTGAGCGTAGCATCGCATGACAACAAGCTCAAATTGGTACTTGACCTTGTTTCTGCGCTACATCCTAAAAAGGCTTAGATGAGTTAAAAAGGTTCTAGGCCATTCAGCTTCTACGGACACTCACTATTGAAAGTAATAGCGTTCCTACGATAGCTCGTAACAACATCTACTACCTTCCATGAGGCCTCCACTGATTGGGGTTCCACCATATGATGCTCATGTTAAGGATCGCTCCTGACATGCAACTATTGGTCATACCACCTCCTATCTCAAGTTACTCACAAAGTCCGGGTTAGGACTTTGTCTCATCACAGAGGAACCACCGAGCACCAAAAAGAAAAAAAAACAAACAAAGCACACATCAATAATATATACAGACAAAAACACACAGATAAACAAAAATAGGCTTAACACACTTAAAATTGGTTCCCCAGTGAAGTCGCCATTTTTCTGTAGCGGGGAAAATCTGAGATCAAAGCCATAAATTGACTCGACTCAATATTTCAGTGAAAGTCGCCACCGCGCTTTATTGTTTCCAAAGGAAAAGGGAAAAGAACGAAAAAAAACCCAAAGTTTGTTTTTAAAACAAAAAGAGATCTTAGGAACGGGTGTTGATTATACAAGGGGAAGGTTTTAAGCACCCCTCATATCTGTGGTACTCCACAGGAACCTTTTTGAAAATCTGTGTTTATAAAAAGATGTTGTGTGCGAAAAAAAAAAGGGTTTGTTTGATTTTTAAAACAAGCTCGGCAAGACATTATATCTTGTGCCTACATACCTCCTCGGTGCAATGGAGAAGTCAGAGCTAATGTAGTTCCGCTTTTAAAAGGGAAAAAAACGTTTTAAAAGGAATAAGCACATTTACCATCGTCGGGGCGAATACTCAGCCATTGATTTTAAACATGAGAACGAACGAATTCTTTGCGTCACTAATGAGAGAAGGGCGCCAACTCGGATAAAAATCGACAAGTATGCCACTAGCTCTCTCACGTGGAAAAGATTTCGTAGTGTCAATCAATATTAAAATCGTGGGGCATCGCAACTAATGACAATGATTAATTGGGCTTACTTTTTGAAAGAAAATGCCAACAGAGGCTAAATATAGTTTTTAAAGAAGATTTTAAAAAGGATTTCAAACATAAGAAGTTTTTTAGAAAAAGAGAGGAGACTTTGAAAATTTAAGAAGTGGGAGGAGATGAAGAGGCTATCCTAGTGCGAGAAAATAAAAGTTTAGGGAAAAACGATCTGACCAAAATAAGAAGTCGACACTTGACACATTGAGTCAAGGAAGAATTCCCATCCTTTGGACTACCCACACAAAACCAAAATTACCACTTAGGGACCAAAATGAACTTGCAAATCTTCGAAGAATCACATAAGTTTCTGACAGAAATCGGACAGAGTAACGGTTGCAAATGGGCGAAATCCTTATCTTAGTGCTTTGGAATTAACCTTCAAAGACTTTTCGAGGAGATACCTACACACATCACAACAGCAATCCAACCAGACAAAATAACAAGCAAGATAACAGTCAAATAATGATACACAGTCCATTGGTCCTTAAGTGTTTTTTTTAGGTTTCATCTTGTTTATTAATGTTTTAGCATAAAAGTAAAGTATAGTCCAAGTGGACAAAAGAAAAATAGCGGAGAATAAATATGACGTCCAAATGGACAAAATAAAAATAGCAGAAAGTAAATATGATGATATGATGAGTATAAGAGCGGTAAATATAAAGGACAATATAATAAAAATGCGGAAATTAAAATTAGTCGTTAGTTGTTAAAGATAACCATCTTGAAACTTGTCAAGTATGTTATCAAAGTTAGTAAATAAAGATTAATAATGGAGGAAGGATGAATTCGGATTTAAATCAACCACATACAACTTCCTTTTCATTTTTAATCTTTTATCGATTCGGGACAAAGAAAAAAGAAGGATAGATGAAGAAGACAGAACAAAAATAAAATAAGAAACTAATATATAAAAAGAAAACACAAGGTAAAAAAACAAAAAAAATAATGAGACATATAATGATAATGGAGGAAGGATGAATTCGGACTCAAGTCAACCACATACGACTTCCTCTCATTTTGCTCTTTTATCGATTCGGGACAAAGAAAGAAAATGAAAGATAGATGAAGAAAAAGAGCAAAAATAACATATTAAGCTAATAATAAAAACAAGGTATAAAATAGTAAGACATATTTTTTGTGAATTTTTTCATAATTTTTAGACTAAAAACAGAATTAATATAAAATTTCTAAAGTTAGAAACTAATTAAAATGAAAATAGCAATATAAAATAAAGCAGAATAAATTCCAGCCATCTGATCTAGTCAACTTCAACACAGCATTGACATCGGAAGGTCCAGATCAAAAGTACATAATAAGTACAATAGGCAAAATATAGAGAATCACAATTCTGATCATCTTCTCAGGTGAGGACAAGTGGCTCCGATGGGCACTTGTCACCTTAAACAACAAACCGGCGGACATCACAAGGTTAGAAAAAAAAGAAAAATAATTAAATCCAAATTCCTTCATGGTGTACCAAAAACGGTACTATTATAGTACTTTCAAAAACTTATTAATGGTACTACATTTGAAAAAAGAATGGACATGTCAGAACTTTCAAAATCATTTTTCGGTGCACTACTTTTGATAGGAAACAGTAAACAACATATTCCAAGAACATTAAAGTAGAGAAATATTGATCATTGAAGAAAAATAAAATTGATTACTCCCTCCTCTCATAAACTCTCGGTACTCTCCCCTCTCATTAAAACCAATGGTTCTCTCTCATCTTTTTATATCATAAACAAACAAAAAAAACAGTAGAACAAGAAGAAAGAAAAAAAACATGGTGACGCATATGAAGACCGGCGGAGGAAGATGAAGACTCACGGCGGCTCACATAAGATCACGGCGGCCGGAGATCCTCCAGCGCGGTGGCCGGAGGTGAAAACTTCCAGAACTCAAATTATTTTACATTTTCAGGTTCGTATTCTTCCCCTCTTTTCAAATCCGGAAATAGTTTTTCAAAGAAAGTGAAATAAAGAGTAGATCTACAGTTAAAGTTATGAAACTCTAAGCTCAAATGTAGCACCACAGTGCATGAATCACATGACTAAAGATGAATTTGGGTTCTGATGAAGATTATCAACCTTTTGAAGTAACAAAATCAAGGAATGGTGGTGAAAAGAAACTCCGGCGCGGTGGTTACGATTTCCGGCGGTGGTTTCCGGTCAGGTGACGAATTCAGGTGATTATATGATTTGTTCTGATTTCTGTCAGTCTGAAAAGGTTCTGAGCAAAAGTCCTCTTCTGTCAGTGTGAGTCAATGCTTATATAGTGCTCAGATAAAGAGTTTGTGCTGTGAATCTTGGGCTGATATGAAATGTTATAATTTTGCTCTGCAGCCCATACGAAAATGCTCTATTCAGTCCCCAATTTTGTTTGCAATGTTTTTTTGCAGTTGATTGAAAATAACCTTGGGCCTGATTCGTATGCAATTGGGCATGTTATTGAACTTGTGAAAGAAAGTTACTGCAGCAGTAACTTGACGAATTACTTGGCTAAAATTTTGATATCTTAACGCTCAATTTGCAATTTGTGAATATTCATGCTTCCACCTTCATTTCTTTTTGTATCCATTTGTCTTTTTGATATTAATTTTGTGCTAGGGACAAACAAAATGTTTGGTGGGCAAAGGAGAACGAGTTTGGCTGGACTTAGCATGGTGAAATTGAAGTTTAGAGCTTGAAGATTATCATGAAGTTCTTAGACATAGGCTTTATTTTTATGTAACTTCAAATATATTCCTCTTTCAATCTTCTTGCACTTGTATGGATCTTAAAAAAACATTGAATCTTTTTGTAAGCAACTTTGTATCAAGACTTGAGTTGAAGGAATTTGTGAGCTCTTGAGAATTTTATTTGAAAAATATTTGCAAAGTCTTGAACTTGAATGCATCTTGGAATTATGCTCGAATGCGATTTACATTTTGGAAATGAGGTCTTGAATTATACTTCTTGAATTTGAACTTGCACTAATCCTTAAGAACTTGGACTAATAATTCAATTTGCATGATTTCTTCATCTCGAATTAAATTCTTGAACAAAATAATTGCTCAAAAATCCAATATCGTATAATTGAACTTGAACACTCTTGCATCAATTCTTAACCATCTGATAAGCATCAACGCAAAAAGAAATCTTGATTCAAACCTCTGAACCTTGATCAGAAACATCACTTGAACTTCTCGATCCTCAAATCCTATCTGATAAAGAAACAAAAAATAAACAAGATATATATATTTTTAATTTTGATTAGTTGTTAGTAAACATAATAACTATAATAAACAAAGATACGGATAAAGAGGTGCCTGGTGATTCCCCTGAAGGTGAGCTAGAAAAGAAATAGGCACTAGAGAACCTCATAAATGATCTTGATGTGATTTAAGCAGAACTTTGAGACGCGAGATCTTAGGGTCAAAAATTGGGGTATGACATAAGGAAAAAGGAAAAGACAGAGCAGCGTCTATTTCTTCATACAAAGATGCAATCCAAGTTGTAAAGGATGGCACGACCAGTGGTTGGGGGCACATTAATATTCCTACCAACAACAAGAACAGAACAGGAGTTGGATTCTTTCCGACATCATCAAAAGCTATTCCAGGAATTGAGGTAGTTCTGCCAATTCAAGAAACTTTCCGCAGTGGAGGTTTTCTTCAACCTGTTCAACAAACAGTCAATACCATCGGTACGGAAGACCCCGATGAGAATTTTGAAGTGGAATGATACATCTCCCTATCAGAGTCTGATTCACCTTGCTGTTATCCGACTAAAGGATCTGAAAGTAAGACTCAACCAATCAGTGAAGAAGTTACTAACAGCTTCACCACCAGAAGTCATGGTTCATCAGAAGAAGTTCCTTCTATCCCTGAAGATACTTGGGACACATTAGGAGAACCAAGCGGAAAATTCGACTACATGGTGAAATACTCCGCTCCTGAAAGTTCAAAAATCTCTCTTGAAGACATTGTTCCAACTAGATGGAACACTGATTACGAGTACCTCTCTCAGCCAAAAGAGATATATAACCCTTGCTATTCATCATCAGCATCTGGTGAAGTCATCATTGAGGATTATATCCCCAAGTCACCTTCCGAGGCTACGGATCTAGAGTTCACATACCTAGTCAATGCCATCTTGGGAGAAGAGCAAGACCAAAATACAGAAGAGGATGATCTCGAAAGTGTCTCCGACAACGAGTCTCTCCATTCAGAAGATTGGAAGTTTCCTCAAAAGAAAAACCTACATACTCCACTTGGAAATGGGTATGCTCACACCGCTCAGTCCGCTGAAGTAGAAGAAGACCGTCTTAGTGTTGCAAAGACAATGGTTGGTAAATCAAGACCCACCACAGGCCAACTTAAGCCTAAGGTGCCAGATTACCTAGTGCACAATGGGGTTCGCCACTATTGGACAGCTGTTGAAGTTTCAACTGTTGTTCGCACTCCTAAGTAGGAACTTTCACCGTTATTTTGTCCTCTCACCATAGCCCAGGGTGAAGAGATGTTTCATAGGGCTTTGCATTTTACTATTTCTTAGGAAAATGTCCCTCTTTGCTTCGCCCAAAGCAATAGAGTTTTGTTTTATAGGGTCTTTGTTTCAAGAAATGACTGTCAATAAATAAAAATGTCATTTTGTTCCTTCGTTAGTTTTTCCCTTTTCTTTTTTCAGAAATTGGTAATCCTAAAAAACACCCTTAAAAAACATCAAAAAATTCCATTAATTGCATACACCGAGTCTTCCCTCGTTGTCTAAATAAAATCCATCACACATATGCAGATTAATCATAAAATACCTCGTTGAAACGTGCGACCGTATGACTTCTCCAAGCTTTGGGTTTCCTGTATTCGAGGCAGAGGAAGAAGAAGACGAAGAAATATCAAAGGAAATTTCACGGTTACTTCAACAAAAGGAAAAGGCCATTCAGCCATACAATGAGCCTCTAGAGATCATTAACCTTGGTTCCGATGAAAACAGAAAAGAGGTTAACATTGGAGCTTCGCTCAGTTCAGAGATCAGAGAGAGTTTGATACAGCTCCTCAGAGAATTCTCAGATATCTTCGCTTGGTCTTATCAGGATATGCCAGGGTTGGATACCAGTATAGTGGAACATCACTTACCATTAAAAGCAGAATGCCCTCCGGTCAAGCAAAAATTGAGAAGAACTCATCCGGAGATGGCTATGAAAATCAAAGAGGAAGTTCAAAAGCAAATCAACGTTGGTTTCCTCGTCACTTCAGAATACCCTCAGTGGTTAGCTTACATTGTTCCCGTTCCTAAGAAAGACGGAAAACTCCGCATGTGCGTCGACTACAGAGATTTGAACAAAGCTAGCCCTAAGGATGATTTTCCTTTACCACATATTGACATGTTGGTTGACAGTACAGCAAAATCCAAAGTTTTCTCATTCATGGACGGATTTTCAGGATACAACCAGATCAAAATGGCACCTGAAGACATGGAGAAAACAGCTTTCATCACCCCCTGGGGCACGTTCTGCTATCGCGTTATGCCTTTTGGACTAAAGAACGCAGGGGCAACATATCAAAGAGCCATGACTACACTTTTCCACGACATGATGCATAAGGAAGTGGAAGTCTATGTGGATGACATGATTGCTAAATCAGAGAATGATGAAGATCACATACAGAATCTGACAAAGTTATTTCAACGCTTACGGAAGTTTCAGCTTCGCCTGAATCCCAACAAGTGTACCTTTGGTGTCTACTCAGGAAAACTCCTTGGTTTCATCGTCAGCAAACGAGGAATTGAAGTGGATCCAGACAAAGTCAAGGAAATTCAAGAAATGCCTTCACCCAGAACCGAGAAACAAGTTAGAGGATTTCTTGGACGTCTGAATTACATCTCGAGATTTATATATCTCATGACTGCAACTTGTGCTCCAATTTTCAAACTTCTACGGAAAAATCAAAGTTGCATCTGGACAGACGATTGTCAAAAAGCGTTCGACAGCATTAAGGAATATCTGCTCGAACCACCCATCCTGTCTCCTCCAGCGGAAGGAAGACCTTTGATAATGTACTTAACCGTCTTAGAAGATTCCATGGGTTGTGTCCTTGGACAACAAGACGAGACAAAGAGAAAAGAGCATGCCATCTACTACCTGAGCAAGAAATTCACTGACTGTGAATCCCGCTACTCCATGCTCGAGAAAACCTGTTGTGCTTTGGCCTGGGCTGCCAAGCGTCTCCGCCAGTACATGATTCGACATACTACTTGTTTGATCTCCCATATGGATCCGATCAAGTACATCTTTAAGAAGCCTGCCTTAACTGGGAGAATTGCCCGTTGGTAGATGTTGTTATCAGAATATGACATTGAGTATCACGCAAAGAAAGCCGTAAAAGGAAGTATTCTAGCTGAGCACCTAGCTCACCATCCACTCAATGGTCATGAATCAACAAATTTTGACTTTCCAGACGAGGACGTTATGTATCTCAAGATGAAAGATTACGATGAGCCACTACCAGACGAAGGACCTGAGATAGGATCCCAATGGGGCTTAATCTTTGACGGAGCTGTCAATGCTTATGGACGAGGAATTGGGGAAATCATTGTTACACCTCAGGGTACCCATATTCCATTTACCGCCAGATTAACTTTCAAATGCACAAATAATGAGGCCGAATATGAAGCTTGCATCATGGGTCTCGAAGAAGCCATAGATCTAAGAATCAAACACTTGGATGTATATGGAGATTCTGCTTTGGTCATCAATCAAATCAAAGGAGAATGGGAAACATGCCAACCAGGGCTAATCCCTTACAAAGACTACGCGAGAAGATTGTTACCATTCTTCGACAGGGTAGATTTTCATCACATTCCTCGTGAAGAAAATAACTTGGCTGATGCATTAGCCACACTCTCTTCCATGATTAGGATAAATCATTGGAATGACATTCCTCAAATCGATGTTATGCGCCTGGATAGGCCCGCTCATGTTTTCACAGTAGAAGCAATCATCGACAACAAACCGTGGTATCACGACATCAAAAACTTTCTTCAAAGACAAGAGTACCATCTCGGGGCATCAAAGAAAGATAGAAAAACTTTGAGAAAGTTAGCTGGCAGATTCTTCCTAAACGAAGATGTTCTGTACAAGAGAAATTTCGACATGGTTCTGCTCAGATACGTTGACAAGAAAGAAGAAGAAACACTCATGAGACAAATACATGAAGGTTCCTTTGGTACTCACACCAATGGACACACCATGACAAGGAAAATACTGAGAGCAGGATATTATTGGCTGACGATGGAGTCAGATTGCTACCAGTATGCAAAGAGGTGTCACAAATGTCAGATCTACGCCGATAGAATTCATGTGCCACCATCTCTTCTCAACATACTCTCTTCCCCTTGGGCTTTCTCCATGTGGGGAATCGACATGATTGGAATGATCGAGCCGAAAGCGTCCAACGGACATCGCTTCATCTTGGTAGCCATAGACTATTTCACCAAATGGGTCGAAGCAGCTTCGTATGCAAACGTCACAAGACAAGTTGTCGTCAGGTTTATCAAGAATCACATCATCTGTCGCTACGGCATTCCTAGCAGGATAATCACTGACAATGAGTCAAATTTGAATAATAAAATGATGAAGGAGCTTTGTGAAGAATTCAAGATTGAGCATCACAACTCATCTCCTTACAGACCAAAGATGAATGGAGTTGTAGAAGCATCTAACAAAAACATCAAGAAAATCATTCAGAAGATGGTCATCACTTACAAAGATTGGCATGAAATGCTCCCGTTTGCTCTTCATGGTTACCGTACATCTCTACGTACTTCGACTAGAGCAACTCCTTTCTCCCTTGTATATGGCATGGAGGCAGTCCTACCCATAGAGGTTGAGATCCCATCAATGAGAGTCTTGATGGAAGCAAAATTAACAGAAGCCGAGTGGTGTCAAAGCAGATTCGATGAATTGAACTTAATCGAAGAAAAGCGCATGACAGCTTTATGCCACGGACAACTATATCAACAAAGAATGAAGAAAGCTTTCGACAAAAAGGTTAAACCTCGCACAATCAAAGAAGGCAACCTTGTACTCAAAAAGATTCAATCTTTTCTCACAGATTCGAGAGGGAAATGGACTCCCAATTATGACGGCCCCTACGTGGTCAAGAGAGCTTTCTCAGGAGGAGCCTTAATGCTCACGACTATGGATGGAGAAGAATTCACCCGTCCTGTGAACGTCGACGCAGTCAAGAAATACTTCGCCTAAATAAACAAAAGAACAGCTCGCTAAGTTGAAAACTCGCAAAGAGCGGCTTAGGCAAAAAAGAGCGTCTCGGTGGATCGAAAACCCGAAAGGGCGATTCAGGAAAAAGTTAGAGACATAAAAAAATATAATAATCAATCCCGGTAGACTTAAAACCCGAAAGGGGTAGTTTACGAAAAAGTTAGGGATAAATGGCAACTGTGTTCAGGAAAAACTTGATCATTCGAAATCCATAGTGAAGTATTCATCATCAGTAGGTCATCTTCTACAAAGCACGGATACAGCGCAATTCAAAGTGGAAGGGAAAGATAACGGTCGTCACATTTCATCGTAGCCCTTTTCCCAAAAATTACCAATTTCCAACTTTGTAAATACTCCATGGGATCAAGCATTTGGCTGGTTACCATTTCATAAATAATAATTTGAGCCTTGTGCCTTTCTTTGCAATCGAGTCTTGTTCAGTTTCTTAAAATGCATTTTAAGTTTAAACAGTCATTTTCTTGAAACAAATGTTTTCATAAAATAAAATGAATTTACTTGCAAAAATAGAGGTGAAATTTCTTTCTAAGGCTTGCATACAATGGGAAGAATGCAAACAGTTGCTCCAAGAACGGTTGAGACTCCGGGAACCAAGATTTCCCCATGAGGTCGCTTTGCGAACATCTCCCGATGATGGATCTTCAATTCAAGTCATATCACTCACTTCAAAACAGCGAGCAACTGATAACCAGGTATCCCCAACGGAGTGCATATCTCAAGAAGAAGACATCTTCTGATCAACAAGATTCAAGTCGTATCCCAGGATTTCACATCCACGACAATTCTATTCACATTCACTTTACGTTTTATAATCATCATATTCATGCATGCTTTGCACCTCATAATTTCATAATTAGCAAAGCCTAGATAGGTTTTGATCATGTTAATGCCCGGGTCACTGAGGCATATACTCGGGATTCACCAGCAAGTCATCAAGCAGAAATCTCCCTCAAAGGGTATGTTTGTTCATTACTTTTGTTATCCCCAACGGGTCAGTAGACGGCAATCTTCTCCGGAAGATAGTTTGTCCACTTTTGGACTTCCCAAGCAGGTCGACAGTTGACAATCTTCTCCGGAAGATAGTTTGTCCGCTTTCGAATTTCCTCACCAAAGTAAGCAAATGGCAGTCTCCTCCATTAGAAGACAGTTTGCTCACTTTTTCCTAAGACGGGTCAACGAATGGCAGTCTCTTTCAGCAGAAGACAGTTTGTTCCGCTTAAGGATTTCTCGACAGGGTCGGCAAATGGCAGTCTCTTTCAACAGAAGACAGTTTGTTCCCTTTAGAGATAACGAATGGCAGTCTTCTTCATGAAGACAGTTCGTTTAAGAATTCTTATTTTAAAGTCAGCAAATGGCAGTCTCCTCCATTAGAAGACAGTTTGCTCACTTTTTCCTAAGACGGGTCAACGATTGGCAGTCTCTTTCAGCAGAAGACAGTTCGTTCCGCTTAAGGATTTCTCGACAGGGTCGGCAAATGACAATCTCTTTCAACAGAAGACAGTTTGTTCCCTTTAGAGATAACGAATGGCAGTCTTCTTCATGAAGACAATTCGTTTAAGAATTCTTATTTTTAAATCAGCAAATGGCAGTCTCCTCCATTAGAAGACAGTTTGCTCACTTTTTCCTAAGACGGGTCAACGAATGGCAGTCTCTTTCAGCAGAAGACAGTTCGTTCCGCTTAAGGATTTCTCGACAGGGTCGGCAAATGGCAGTCTCTTTCAACAGAAGACAGTTTGTTCCCTTTAGAGATAATGAATGGCAGTCTTCTTCATGAAGACAGTTCGTTTAAGAATTCTTATTTTAAAGTCAGCAAATGGCAGTCTCCTCCATTAGAAGACAGTTTGCTCACTTTTTCCTAAGACGGGTCAACGATTGGCAGTCTCTTTCAGCAGAAGACAGTTTGTTCCGCTTAAGGATTTCTCGACAGGGTCGGCAAATGGCAGTCGTTTTCAACAGAAGACAGTTTGTTCCCTTTAGAGATAACGAATGGCAGTCTTCTTCATGAAGACAGTTCGTTTAAGAATTCTTATTTTAAAATCAGCAAATGGCAGTCTCCTCCATTAGAAGACAGTTTGCTCACTTTTTCCTAAGACGGGTCAACGAATGGCAGTCTCTTTCAGCAGAAGACAGTTCGTTCCGCTTAAGGATTTCTCGACAGGGTCGGCAAATGGCAGTCTCTTTCAACAGAAGACAGTTTGTTCCCTTTAGAGATAACGAATGGCAGTCTTCTTCATGAAGACAGTTCGTTTAAGAATTCTTATTTTAAAGTCAGCAAATGGCAGTCTCCTCCATTAGAAGACAGTTTGCTCACTTTTTTCTAAGACGGGTCAACGATTGGCAGTCTCTTTCAGCAGAAGACAGTTCGTTCCGCTTAAGGATTTCTCGACAGGGTCGGCAAATGACAATCTCTTTCAACAGAAGACAGTTTGTTCCCTTTAGAGATAACGAATGGCAGTCTTCTTCATGAAGACAATTCGTTTAAGAATTCTTATTTTTAAATCAGCAAATGGCAGTTTCCTCCATTAGAAGACAGTTTGCTCACTTTTTCCTAAGACGGGTCAACGAATGGCAGTCTCTTTCAGCAGAAGACAGTTCGTTCCGCTTAAGGATTTCTCGACAGGGTCGGCAAATGGCAGTCTCTTTCAACAGAAGACAGTTTGTTCCCTTTAGAGATAACGAATGGTAGTCTTCTTCATGAAGACAGTTCATTTAAGAATTCTTATTTTAAAGTCATCAAATGGCAGTCTCCTCCATTAGAAGACAGTTTTCTCACTTTTTCCTAAGACGGGTCAACGAATGGCAGTCTCTTTCAGCAGAAGACAGTTCGTTCCGCTTAAGGATTTCTCGACAGGGTCGGCAAATGGCAGTCTCTTTCAACAGAAGACAGTTTGTTCCCTTTGAGATAACGGATGGCAGTCTTCTTCATGAAGACAGTTCATTTTAGGATTCTTTATTAAAGTTGAGCGAATGGCAGTCTCTTTCAGTAGAAGATAGTTTACTCACTTTTTCAGGAAGAGATAACGAATGGCAGCCTTCTTCACGAAGACAGTTCATTTTGCTTAAAGATTCCTCAGCAAAGTCAGCAAATGGCAGTCTCTTTCAGCAGAAGACAGTTTGCTCACTTTCTTTTCCACAGCAAAGATCAACAAATGGCAGTCTCTTTCAGCAGAAGACAGTTTGTTCCCCTTGCAATTGACGAATGGCAGTCTTTCCCGAGGAAAGACAGTTTGTCTGTTTAATACCCAAGGAATCGGCAAATGGCAGTTTCTTTGCAAGAAACAGTTTGTCTACTTCCGAGATGTTTTATCGCAGCGGAGTCGACAAATGGCGGTTCTCCTCCTAGGAAAACAGTTTGTTAATTCCCCAGCATAAGTCGATGAATGGCATCTCTCCAACGAGCATTGGTGAGAAGTTTGATGAGGAAACAAACCTTTGGATATTTTTCTCTTTATCTGAGATATCGACCAAAATCACAACTAAGACCAGTTTTGCGATTGGACATCCGAAACGAGAGAGAGTTGTTTACCTTTTTCTAAGTATTAACACTTAGTCCAAGAAGATGGATTGCGCATTCCACATTACCGTCCATTCACCAGAATTTGCATAAACACGTTTCTACGGGACTTTGTCTCCTTATTTCTCACAGAGTGCGACAACGGGATCACTCCATGCAGAGATTTTATCATTACAACATCTCAGGAGCGCCCAAAAATTCGGGCATTCTTTAGTATTTAAGTCTCTTTCACGCAGGAGAGATCGAGATATCAATCTCTCTCCTTCCAGATAAAAGAAACTTAAATAGGGGCATCTGTCGTACCCTAATTTTTGACCCCCCTGAGATGTCATATCTTCAGGCTTTTCATCAGATCAAAACAAATACCCAAGAGCAGTCACTTCTTCATTTGGCATTTAGTCGAGGGTGGTCAGAAGTAAAAAAAAACTCAGGCAAAGGATCAATCAATAGAAGAATTAGTCTCTAACCCAATCATAGGACTCAAAAGCTTCATTCTATCCACCTATGATTGATTAGATACCCATCACCTGGACTAAGGATTGTTTACCTCACCAGTCTAGGGTTTTGAGCCCCATCAAGGACTAAAATCAGGGGTCACATTTGGGAAACCCAAGAAAGCTCAAAGGTATCACTCAAAGACTTCAATCATTCTCAAATAGTTCATATGACAATATCCATATGGCATTACACTTCAATTCAAGGCCTACAGTCATCAATTTCATATGGTCGACAATTAGGGTTTTTGACCTAATTCACCAAGATAGTTGACTTTTAATCAGGACATGGATCCAAAACTCAAAGCATGACTCAAGAGCTTATATTACCTCAATATAATCCATTCACATCACTCATTTGAGGAGGAAAGTTTGATTCATCACAAAAGTCCAAGAATTCACTTCATCTGGAAAAAGTCAACTGAACAAGATCATCTTTGACTTTTTGGAAATTTTGGTCAACCATGACTTTTGAAGTTTTAAATCATCAATATATGATATTTGAAGTCATTTGATCAAGAAAAATCAAGAAAATCAATCAAGGATCAAAAGTCAAAAGTCTGACTTTTCATACTTAGAAAATTTTCTAAGTGTTTTCAAGTGATTTTTGCCAAACTTTGGAAGGGATTTTCTCAAAATTTCACCTACAAACTAAAAATAACTTCCAACATGAAAGTTGTAGATTTTGATCCAAAATTTCAACCATTGAAGAGTTATGGAGCTTCAAAGTGGCTGCCTTCACAAAACATGCAAGAAAACCCTAGTTTTCTTCAAACTTTATGGGACTTTTTCACTAAGTTCCCTAAAGAATTTGGGCAAACACCAAACTAATGAATTGAAGTATATATTAAGGGCTTTCCAAATTGTGCTCAACCTTCTCCAAATTCATTTTGAGCTAAGAGATATGATTGATCAAAGTTAGGCACTTGAAGTGAAAATTATAGGTCATGTGCAATTTGGAACTTTGCAATTTTGTGCAAATGACTTCTCTAAATGATGCTACCCGACCTCTAATACATCTACAAGCACACCATACATCCATTTTCATCATTGCATAAGGATTAGAGAATATTCCCAAAAACAAAGACATGTGATTATGTAATGATTACATTTGAGAATTTATGGCAAATTGATGAATCACCAAAGGAATCTCTTCCCAACCAATTGGAGCTCACTTCTGCATCAGAATTGTCCCCTAAGATTAAGCAAAACCGATGGCTAGGGAGTGGTATCAAAGAGCTCATCATTGCACTTGGGATATTCTTTGAATTCCTTCATGCTTAAGAAACCAAACTTCCTTCACTAAGCAAGCTCACGATGTCCAATTGCTCTGCATTCATTTTCCTATAAATACAAGTGCATACCTCAGTAATAAAACACACCAAAGCAACAAAATTCGTGCTTTCTCTCTTTTTTCTTCATACTTAAGGTTTTCAAAGGTTCTTTGACAAGAAGACTCGGATTCTTCAAACCAAAGCTCTTCCTTTGGAATTAAGTATTCAAACACCTTAGGGGAGTCATTTAGAGGTGATCCAAACCTCTGAAACACTTCTGTACGGGGAGAATCATCATCTTCACCTCTCACTTGGAGCTGTTGCAGTTGGGGTCGAGCAAAAGGTTCTGGGCACTTTCAATCCAAGTTAAGCATCTCAACACCTTCCAGGAGGATCACTGAAGCTATCTGGATCGTTGCAACAACTCTACAACACACTTTGATCAGAGCCAAATCTTCATTTTTCAGGTAAGTTTCAAAAGCTTCAAACTCTATGATTCACGCATGATAAATCTAAAATGAAGTTACCAGTTGGTTTCTGCACCTTCATAGATCATTAACCCTCAATCAATTGCATCAAATCATGCATATATAGTATTTCATGTTTAATTTCAGTTTTAGGGTTCTTAGTGTTCATGCTTGCGAATTTTATGTTACGCTTAGAATTAATGAAATTAAAGGACACCATCATGATCCTCGTCCAAAAACGAGCAAAATCCATCTTTACATCTTTGAATTTAGTTGAGATTTGAGGGAGATAGGATTTCCAGAAATTGAAATCGTGAGGTTGAAGATGAAGTTGCTTTGCGCGCGTTTTTTTTTGAATTTCAGAAGCAAGTTTAAAATATAATCAATTGGAAGCGTGTTTTGAACGACTAAACCGTTCAGCTCACTTGGTTACAAGCGCCTCTCACTTTCTCATGCCTTAGGTCTGGGGTTCGATCCCCCCCTCAGACCTTTTGTTTTTATTTTTCATTTTAACGCTCGTGTTTCACATATAACCATATGGAGTCCCTCTTTAGTCACACTGAGCGTGTAGCTAAGTTGGCTTTGTTTTGTGTGGTGACCATGGGAGCGTGGGTTCAAGCCTTGGTGGAGACAATCCTTATCTTTTTATCACCTTTTCTCACTTATTTTCTTCACAACTTCACATGATTATTTAACCTATCAAATTAAAACATTTTTTCTTCATTTTTCACACACTTACCATTTAACATATCTATTTTATGAACAATCAAAAAAATCACAAAAATATTATTTATTTCATGTATTTTTATTAGGTTTTAAATGATGTATTTTCTAAGATACTTTTAATACATTTTCATTTGTTTTAACCCTAATTATTTTTTGTTAATGATTTTTATGATAAAACCCTAATCATTTAGGTCTTAATTAGGAATTAGACTTTGTCTTTACCTTAATTAGGTTGACTTTTGTTAAAACTCAAAGATGTTTCAATCTCTTTTAAATAATGGTTTCTTATAAACAATAAATCATTTTCAAGTGGGCCACTATTAGAGTGTAAGACCCAACACCTTTTTCTTTTCATAGTTTGTTTTCAAAAACTGTATTTACAAAATCTTCTTTCTGTTTTCAAAACATTCATCTGGTATTCGAAGGGCATTATTCCCGGTGAAACTCTTCAGATACCTATGTGACCTTTGTCCATCTTCACTTCTTCTGTTTTCAAAACCTTTAACTGTTTATAATAAATATTCAACTGTTATCAATAAAACAACAAAAATTGCTGGTAAGGCTTTGTACATACATCTTCAAAGGCCTCCACTCCATCCAGGTTAGGCATTACAAGTTTTCAATTTACAGTCTTTATTTAAATTACTGTCAAATATAGAACTGTTTATATATATATTAGAACTACGTTTGAGTGTAAACCATAGGACAGTTAAACTATATATATATTATAGGAATATGGCCTAGGATTGAGAATGTCTTCCCGGTGAAGGCTCTTTCCTAATTAGAGATCTGTAGTTCAAACCCCCAAGATGAATTATTCCCGGTGAAACATCTTGGCAAAAGCCTTAGAACCCAAAATAGGACACATCCACCCAAAGAGGAATTATTCCTGGTGAAACCTCTTACCCATTTGCTTAAAGCCAAAATTAGTTCAAAACCACATAGCTTTCTCTTGTGCTATAACAAGGACCCTCGATGACCCTCGATTAGCCTCCTCTTGGGCTTTGTACAAGGACCCACAGGCTTCTTAAAAGCATTCCCAGCTTCCTCTTGAGCTTGTATACAAGGACCCATCAGGTTTCTTATAAACATAGGAAAAGGTCTTTAGTTACCTTTTAGCCTATCCTGGTGAGTTTCTTCCATTCTTTAAACCAGACTTTAAACAAGCTAAGATTGTCTCAATTTCATATTGAGTACACTTTTTGGAATGAGAGACATGGACAGTCTCTGTCACCCTTATCTTCATCAATCTCCCTTAGCAGAGTCTAGGATCCATGTTTGTTTATTCTCAGTCAGTGTCAGCCTTAATCTTGGGCTTTAAAACAAGAAGTCTCCACTAGATAAATCTTTCTGCCATTCCTTCATTTAATCAAAACCCCTGGAAAGGGTTAGCCTCCACACATTCTTTCATTTTAATAAAAACCCCTAGAAAGGGTTAGCCTCCACACATTCTTTCATTTTAACAAAAACCCCTGGAAAGGGTCAGCCTCCAAAATCACTCCTTCAAATCCAAAGATTTATTATTTCAAAGAGATAAATTCCCCAAAAAAAAGAGTCAAAACCCCTGGAAAGGGTTAGCCTTCCAAAAATCCAGTCTTTTAATAGTCAATTTCTCCAGCTGAGTCAAAATCCCTGGAAAGGGTTAGCTTCCAAAAAACATAAAAAAAAAAAAAAATTAGTTTGTTAAAACCTCTAGCAAAATAAAACTCCCCCAGTGAGTCTTTCATTTTTTTTTAGTAGCCACAACCTTGGGCTTTGTACAAGGCAGATAAACCATATTTCCTTGTGACAAAGATTCCTAATCTCAAGGATTTCTTCCTCATAGAGTCTTCCATACTCAGTTAATTTAAGAATCCGCCACAACCTTGGGCTTTGTACAAGGCAGAAAATAATCTTTCCCCTAGTTAGAGTAGCCACAACCTTGGGCTTCATACAAGGCACAAATTAAATAACTTTATAGTTAAGAGTTAGCCACAACCCTAGGCTTTGTACAAGGCACACAAAATAGAGTCATTCATAGTCTTAAAAAACTCAGTTATCCTCAGCAGTCAGCCACAACCTTGGGCTTTGTACAAGGCACACAAATAGAGTCTCCCTAAGTAGAGACAGCCTCAATTCTGGGCTTTGTACAGAACACCAAATAAAATCCATCAAATAAACACTCTCCAACTAGAGTCAGCCTCAATTCTGGGCTTTGTACAGAACACAAATTTCCTGTAAATTAATCCCCAGTGGAGTTATCTCCCAGAGTCAATAAAATAAAATAATAAAAAAGCCTCAAGCTTCGGCCTCATACAAGCCAGCTAAAGTCAAATCTTTCAAACAGTAGATAGACATAGCTTATCTCTATAAAGAGATCTTTCTCCTATCTCACCACATTCAAACAAACATTTCAATTTCAATTTCAATTTCAAACATTCTCCCATTTAAGACTCTGAAAGGCATGCTCTAAGGCAAACAAACCCAGACTTGTACACTTTCCCTAATTTGGATAAGAATCTTTCTTTCATTTAAGAGAACGCGACTGGCATACTTGCAAACATACAAGTAAGGTCCCTATCTTAATGAAATGAATTCAGCTTTTCCGTCACTTTAAAATGTTTGTGGTGGAATAGTAGAAATACCTCTCTATAAAGATGACTTCATGTCTCTTTACTGTAAACAGAGATTTAATTTAAAGCTTCAACCTTGAGCTTCAAGCAAGGCACCAAAAATAATTAATTTCCCTAATTAGTTCCCCGAACTACATTAAACTCTGACTTCCATTAGGGATATGTAGGCATGAGGTTCACAAGGAATCTCAGCGAGCTAATAAAATACCAAAAATAGTCAGTTTGTTTGTCTGTCTGTCTTTTTTCAAATCAATTCAATTCCTTCTCCTAACACAAAGGAGAAAATTTCCCAATCACTAGCAATAAACACAATCACAATGACACAGAGAAGGTTCCCGTAGAGTACTACGGATATGTAGGGTGCTTAAACTCTTCCCTATGTATAACCGACCCCCCGAACTCCAGAATTTCTAGTCTAGGTGAAATCCCCATACTTAGCAAACTCCTAGGGTTAATTTGAGATCTTTTTCCCCTCTCCTACTCGTTAGGAACAATTAAAAAGTTCGTGTGATATCGTAGGAAGAACTGAAACAAAATTCATCCCGCCCCGGGCGCATTCTCCTTCCAAATTTCGCGTGAAGGGTCTAGCGTGCCGTCCTCCCAAGTGAAACGGGGAGGAAAAAAATGACACCACACAATAGGGTCCTCCAGATATGCCACGCGCGCACCTCAAACAACCTGGAAAAATCACCGCCGCCGGAACAGTTGCTTTGGTTATCCTCTCCGATCAGCTCCGGCGTCGGAACCTGCAAAATAGCAAAAATAAACGCGTCAAAGACACCCTACACCCCTATTTCACACCCTGCGAGTCTGATGGTGGTAGTTTCAAGACCTGAAACTTCCTGTAAGTTTGGATACGAGCAAGCGGATGAAGTCACGACCAACCATGGCAGGGACCGAGTTTCACGTCGAAACTCACATGTGATAGCCCAGAATTGTTCTAACTAGCTTCCTAAATACAACCACGTACATCAAATGTGTTAGCAACACCCAAATCAATGAATTCGAATTTTTGAAAGAGTTTACCTTTGGTGCATACAACCACCAATGTTTCTGGGCGCGATTCCCTTTCTCAAGGACGTGGTTAGGCCTTTAAGAATCCCAAGGGACTAATGGAACCTTTGTCGACGGCTGAAACCTCCTGCCTCCTCCCAAAAACTCTTGCCCTAGTTCTTTATTTTTTTTGCGACTCCAAACCCTAGCTTTGGCTTCCCCCCCCCCCCCCCAAGAACGTCCAACCTTGTGGCTGCATCTCTTCACCCTATATATATGGATCATTTAGGTTAAAATATGAGGGTTAGAATCAAGCTTTGAATATTATTTGATTTTCTTGAACCAAAAGTTTCTATTTTCGGTTCCATATATTTTTCAACCTTTTTTTCCATATATTTATTCCTTTAAAGATCAATTTGGGTTGATTGAATATAAGATATTAATCATATGATTCTTACCTTTAAATCATGATTTATTTATTTTAATTTGAAATTAAATGAATAAATCTTAAAATAAATGAAATAAAATCACAAAATATAGATGAATGGATTTATGGGCCTTTGGTGATATTAAGATCATGTTTAGAAATCAAAATTTAGGCCCATAAGTCAAAAGGTTCACAATTTCTCAATATGACCTTTGCGCATTTTCTCAAAGTTTGTCAACTTCGCGAGGCCATAACTCTCTCAATCTTGATCATATGAATGCATTCTAGGACTTTTTAGAAAGCTTAGAAAGTCCTTTAAAACCTCCTTTTGGTTTTATCTCAATTGAAGCTTCCATGCTTAAGTTATGAGCTTTGACCCAAAAGGTGTATTTTATTGACCTTTTGGAGGACCTATAATCTCTTGTACCATATCTCCTAAATGATGCATTTCTAGCCTTGGCTTGTGAGAGACAAAGTTGTAGGGAATCAAATTTCCTTCAAAATAGGCTTTGGTTGGGAAATTTTTGATGCTCCATGTGAAAGTTATGACCAGTCAAAGTTGAGTTGACTTTCTCCTATAAAAACCCTAATTTGAACCTTTGCATTTGTTCATTTCTGATTTTTATATTGATGGATCATGATCAACCTTTGATCAAATGACGGATATAACCCCACATACTTGATGTTGACCAAAAATCTTGGAGTTTGACTGTATTTTGACTATAGTTGACTTTTAGGTCAACATAGTCGATTATTGATCATCTGGGCCATTGAGTGAGCAAACCTTGGAATTGGAGCTTGATAATTGACATGGGTATGCTTTGATACGTATGTGACACCTTGAGATCCATTTGAGGCCTCAGAGATTCTAAATCCTTTGATAAACTACAAACCCTAATTTTGAGAAGCCCTCGATTATGAACATGTTGCTTGAATAAACCCTTGAACCTTGAGCCATTGAAGATGACTAGAAAAGGGAAAATTTTAGGGTATGACACTTTGAACTAACAAGATTTGCAAATCTCCCTATACAAGTTACACAAAACAGCAGAACCCCAACTATATGTGCCACACTAATTAAAATCAAAGAGGAATTACGACCATTTTGGATGGACGAGGTTGCCGCTTTTGTCGGGAAACAAAAGTTGTCCAATGAGAATCATTATATAAATTCGAGCATATCTCGTTTTATGCTCTTCTGTTGAAGCTTCCGTTGTTAAGCCATGTCAATCTTACAGCGGAACCATGTAAAGCATTTTCTGGTGGTTCTTCCCCTACGATTGAAGGCCATACATCGTCATCTACCTCGGAAGGACCATTTATTGCGTACCTTCAACAGGAAGGCCCAGTAACATATTAACATCCTCCAATGTGATAGTGCATTCACCAGTCGGAAGATGAAAAGTGTGAGTTTCTGGCCTCCACCTTTCCAATAAACTAAAATACTTACACTATCAATACTTTCTCTCGTTCCTCTATGAGTAGAACCGACCCAAAGCAAGTTTGATATTTTTTAAGAGTAGAGAATTTTAGAGATATAAGAAGTTGGTTGAGAGTGTGAGAAATGAGAAGAGTTTGTGGTGTATTTATAGGAAAAATAATGGTGGGATGGTAAATGTAGGTGGGTGGGATAGTAAATGTAGGTGGGTGAAAAGTATATGTAGGTGGGTGAAAAGTAAATGGAACAATAAATAACATAGTTGAATCATAAATTTATACTAAATCGGTTTTCTACACAATGTTATCACTTCATCTGCGGATCTATTAAATCTAACATACAATTCAAACGGCATTTTGTTAAAACCACTCATAAAATCATAAAACATATTACGTACATCCACATCGGTCTCTAATTGTGTTATTTCTTCAATTAGAACGCCATCATCGTTGAAGTACCTACGATTAAATGCTATATGAAAAATTTGCCGATCAATTTTGGTGACCTGGCATAGTTGATTTTTTAAATGACGGAGTTTCTCTCTTTCCATTAGTCGTGTAATTAATGGATCAGATAAAGCGGTGTTATAATCAGAAATTTGAACAGAAGTATTATAAGGAACAATAAACACTGAGCAAAGTAGTAGTGCCATTTTTTGAGGTGTGCTATTTGCGTACAAAATAGCCTGTTTATATAGGCATGCATGCTTCCGATCACGTCTGCACCATGTTGCCAATTGGAATGGGGAAAAGGCCCCCTTGTCGCCATTTGCTTTGGCGTAAAGGACCATGTTGCCAATTGCTTTGGAGTAAAGTCCCCCATGTCGCCAATTGCTTTGGAGACAACCCCCCCACGTCTCCAATTGCTTTGGAGACAACCCCCCATCTCGCCAAATGCTTTTGAGACAGGGTCCCATGCGTGTTCCACGTGTATCCCATGCATGCAGCGTTGAGACTTGCATGATAAATACTTGCAACATTATTTCTTTACATGCAAACCATCTTTCATGCAACAAAGAACCATCTTTCTTTACTTACAATCCATATCAATCAATTGCAATGGCACAAAATAAAATACCTTGTATCATTCATTTCAATGGAAATATCATTACAAATGAGAATATTGGGTTAGTTTTTCAGAATACAACTACCATTCTTGTCAAAGTTCATCGCAAATGCGATTTAGAGCACATGACAAAAAAATTAGAAGAAACAATGCAAAAAAAATATCAGATATTTTTTATCGATATCCAATAATTGATGGAACACGTGATAGTGTCACATACAATACTGCAAAGATCGAAGATGATGAAGATGTTACTTCAATGCTTAATTGTCACATTAGGGTCAGTGGTGGACATCCATTGAAGTTGTATGTTTGTTTTCACGAGGCAGAGGAAGTTTATCCCACGCAATCGTCCCAAATACATCAATATCAACAAAGCCAGTCCTCCCTACACGGAGAGCAATCCCATACCCAACATAACGAGCCATTATTTCCGGAAGAAGAGGTTGATGATGATAGCGACTCTGATGATGCCAGGAAACTTGATTTTTTTTTGTGGTTCTAGTGACGATTCAGGTGACGAAATTATTCTCGTGTCACAACCTTCTCCAATACTTGATTTATACAACCCACCATATCACATGAGAAATCATGTTTCCGATCCTAGTGTGAATGTATCAGTCTTTGATTCCATAGACGAGGGTCATGAATGTCGAGGTTTAGAGGAGGGCATGAAGTTTGAAAACAAAGAAAGTTGTATGTATGCAATCCGTCAATATCACATTAAAAATAGTGTTGATTACGAGATTTATAAGTCTGATACGCAACGTTTCTTGGTTAAATGTCAGATCGAAGGATGCGGCTTCACATGTAGAGCATCATAACAAAAGGGGTGTGGTAAATGGGTTATTGGTAGAATTGGTGGACTACACATTTGCATGGCGTCTTCTATGTCACAAGTTCACAACACGCTTGACTCAAATCTTATCGCTCAAAGCATCAGAGCTCTTGTCAGCGACGATGCTTCAATCAAGGTGAAAACTATTATTGCTCATGTTCGTATAGTTTTCAACTACACAATATCTTATAAAAAAGGATGGCTTGCAAATAACAAAGCAATCGAGTCTACACAATATCTCAACACAAAGATGTCAAGACATCGTGTCTGACATTTCTTCAAGATCTTCCAACTCCATAACAACAGGAACTCTTCTTCAATAACTGCTAAGAACACCCTGAGAGTCATAACTTTTCCTCCTTAATAACAACATAGATTCAAGAGTAACTAACGTGTTGATTATTCCTTGATCAGCACAACTATCTAAGATGTGTTTCCATGATAGAAACTCCTTAGATACTCAACCCAGATGCCTCCTCTTCCAAGTCAGGAGAATGTTCTAAATATATGTAATAAACACACATTTGTTTAGCACCCAACGCATCTGCTATTCAATAGGGATCTGCGCATCTGTTGATAATATTTTCCAAAATCCAATAGGACATCAGTTCCATTCTCATGGAATACAATATTCAGCTTGGTCTTGAACACCCCTTGATCACCTTCAAGCTCTTCAATAGACATTCATATTTTAATAACAAGGTCAAGACTCCTTTCCTAACTTAGCCACAGAATAGAAATATCCATGTAGATGCATATGATCACCTATGATCATCTTTTCTCCAAGCTCTCATAAAGCTCATTGATAATTGCTTTTATGAGTGGACTTGAGATAGACCCTCAAGTATTTTTTGCAACTCTAATGAGTTGTTTGAGGTTAGCTTCCTAGAATCCCATCTCCATAGGATACACCTTCAGAGAAGATCACAATATCCTTCTTCCATGGGTACTAGAGAGCATTAGGCGTTGGAATATGGATCAATCACTTAAATTTCTCAGCCCGTAGATAACACACCAGAGACAGAAATTCCACAACCAAAGATGCAGTAGAACAAAATATGTAGAACATGTTAGTCATTAGAATTTGCTCAGAGCAACATTGAGAGATCCGGATTTCTCAACTAATCAGAATGATGTCAAGACATTTTGTCAAGATAATTGTTAATTTAAACTAACAAAATTAATCGGTCCTAGTTTTCAAACTCAGCGCAACTTAATATGCACTAGAATTTCATTAAAAATATAAATTTGACTACACATAGACATTATCATTTGTGATATGCTTGAAAATATCCAGAGAGCTCTTATTTAGAACTAACCAATAATAGTCTTAAAATTAAAAATCTTTCCCAAACTGGATCATGAAAATATCACTTAATAATAAATCATACTTAACTTCATATATCAACCAATCATTGGATAATTCATTTTCATTCTAGATTACGAAAATTCATTAAATATCATATATATATATATATATATATATATATATATATATATATATATATATATATATATATATATATATATATATATATATATATATATATATATATATATATATATATATATATGTTTTAATTATATTATTCATTAGTGCACAATTTATTGAAGAGAGAGAAAAAAAATTGACACATAATATCTACCATTAATTTTAAAATCCAATGATTTAAATTCATTCTCATGTTCTTATATAAAAATGTCATTCTCATATAATACGTCATATATATATATATATATATATATATATATATATATATATATATATATATATATATATATATATATATATATATATATGACATTGACTATAATGAATAGTAAAGTCTAAAAGAATCCCAACTACACTCATAAAAATCTCACATATCATAATACTACTCTAACTAGATATTGTTAGAATGTCCATATTTCTTTCGGGTATTACAATAAAGGGTTAATACTACTTTACCCCCTGCCATATAGGCGAGATTCGGTTTACCCCCCTCTAAAAAAAAACTTATCGAACAAACCTTGCAAAATAAAGATTCCATCAAATTTGACCCTGATCACTTTTTTTGGCAAAGATTCTTAGAATCTTGCCTACATGGCATTTTTGGTAGTGCTGACTGTATAGCACATTGCTTATGTGGCACAGTCAGCACAGCCACGTGGAATTTATTTCTTTTTTTAAATTTTTTTCTTTGAAAAATTTTTTTATTAATTTTTTTTAATAAAAATTTAACATTTTTTAAAAATTTTTTTATAAATTTTTTTTTTATTTTAAAAATTAATATTTTTTTTACGTTTTTATTATATATAAATTATAAAAAAATTGGAAAAATTAAAAAATATTTACGTTTTTACGTTTTTATTAATTTTTTTTAAATTTTTTTCCAAAATTGTTTTACTGTTTTTTTTATTATTTTTAAATTTTATTTTTATTATATATAAATTCGCAGGTATTTTCAAATCCGTAGGTAAATCCACAGGTATTGTCAAATTCGCAGGTAAAGCCACATGTATTTTTAAAGGTAAATCCGCAGGTAATTTTAAATTTGTAGGTAAATCCGCAGGTATTGTCAAATCCGTAGGTAAATCCGCAGGTATTTTTAAATTCGTAGGTAAATCCGCAGGTATTGTCAAATTCGTAGGTAAATCCGCAGGTATTGTCAAATTCGTATGTAAATCCGCAGGTAAATTCGCAGGTAAATTTGCAGGTATTTTCAAATTCGTAGGTATTTTTAAAGGTAAATCCCCAGGTATTGTCAAATTCGTAGGTAAATCCGCAGGTATTGTCAAATCCGTTGGTGAATCCGCAGGTATTTTTAAATCCGTACGTAAATCCGCAGGTACTGCGGAATATTTTTTAAAAACGTAAAAAAATATTAAATTTTTTTAAAAAAAAATATTAATATTTTTTTTAAAAAAAATTAATTTAAAAAAAAAATTAATTTTTTTAAAAAAAAAAATCAATAAAAAAATATAAAAAAATCCACGTGGAAGTGCTGACTGTGCCACATTGCTTATGTGTTGTACAGTCAGCACTACCAAAATTGCCACGTAGGCAAGATTCTAAGAATCTTGGCCAAAAAAATTGATCAGGGTCAAATTTGATGGAATCTTTATTTTGCAAGGTTTGTCCAATAAGTTTTTTTTTTAGAGGGGGTAAACCGAATCTCGCTTATATGGCAGGGGGGTAAAGTGGTATTAACCCTACAATAAATTAGTAATCTTCTAACTTTGTCAATTATATTCCAAACAATATTTTGTGTAATACCAGTCCAGTATTAACTAACGGAAGATATAAATATTGTTTCCTCCTATAACTTTCATTCAAGCAAGAGAATATGTACTAGTTACGAGAAAGAAAGAAAAAATAATTTTTTTAATAAGAATGTAATATGTCTCTATCAAGTTATTAATTATTACTAAGTATCCAAATCTAGATTTTTCAAGAAAAAACCACATGAAAAATTTGTCAATGATCACTCCAAATACAAAACATAGGCTAACTAAAAGTAATTAATTTTTATTCCTCATATTTTAGTATATAATATTTATAATTTTCAATTTCTAGCACTTGAACTTCTTAATCAGAACTAAAAAAAAAAAAGGTAAGGAGCAATAAGAGGAGAGAGAGTGTGTGGGCGAATTGGGAGATTTCCGGCGGCCTTCTTTGGTCATCGTCTTCTTTGATCATTGGTGGTTCTTGTGTTAAACCTCTGGCGGCTTTAAATATAAGTTATATCACTTTTTCGATTTCGATTTAAACTCCTGATCCTAGGGTCAGGGACCTTGTTAGGGAGGTTGATTGTAACTTTTGTTTTTAGGGGTGGTTGAGAATCGATGGTTCTTCATGTTTCTTTTATATGATTCTAGGTTTTTGCTTGCTTCTGTTTGTGTGGTAGTTGATCTCTAATGCAAAAGGGTGGTTGGACAAAAGTTTCGTACGACAAGCGTTCCGGACCGCAATGGGATATCTTCCCGTATGGAGGGAGGAATCAAGACATTCCTTCGATGAACAAGGAGGTGATTTCTATACGTTTACAATTTATTTGGATGTGCTAGGAATGTAGTGAAGGTCGCGATCTCTCCTAGAAGGAACAAGGTTGGTAAACGTTTTGGTTTTGCGAGGTTCGTGGAGATGAAAGATGGTAGGTAGTTAGCGGTCCGTTTGGATAATATAATTATTGCTGGAATGAAAATACATGTCAATTTTCCCAGGTTTTAGAGGGTCCAAATTGGGGGTGAAGGGAGGTTTTGAGGTTCTGTTAAGGGGAAGATTGGTAGGGTACCGAATCTGGTTGAGGAGAAGGGTAGGGTTGGGAAATGGGCTGGCTCAAGTAGGTATGATAAATCTTTCGCAGAGGTCATTGCAAATTCATCTTTGGAGAATGAGGCTAAGTTGGCTGAGAAAAATCTTTTTATTTTCCAATCTAAAGTTTGTATATCGGGTTCTACGTACAATGTTCAAACGCATTTGGAGATGAAGGGTGTTTTCACCGTTAAAGTTACTCCTTTATGAGGTAATTTTTGTTTGCTCGGGGAGTCGGAGGAGGGTTTCATAGAAGATTTGATAAGTGAAGGTGAACTTTGGTGGAAGTATTGGTTTTCAAATATTAAGAAGTGGGACGATGGGATGGTTGACAACTGCAGGGACGGGTGGTTTATCATTAAGCAATTTTTGGCCGAGGGTGGTCCGGAGATAAAGGATAGAAGGGTTTCAACGGATAATCCGATTATGGTGGGAATCAATTCGAAATAAGGAGTTTCGAAGGGTGCGAAGGAAGTTGTCGCTTGAGGGGTAAACTTAGTTAATTATAACGTAGATTTTGGTCTGTTTGATAATTCTTTGTCCAAGTTTCGAACATAATCTGCTTGTGGAAATACCATTTATAGTAAGTTTGACTCTGTGCCGAGGTTTTCTACATGAAATGTTAGGTCTAGTTTTGATAAATCTGTGTTAGAGAATGGAGCAGTAATGCCGCTGTTTTTTCAGATACAATGATGGAAGCCGAGGATTCACTTCAGACTGTAGTGAAGTGTTCAGTGGATAAGGTGGAGGCAAGGTCTGGTGCAAAAAAAAAATTTTGATAGTTAAAATTTTGAAAGATATGGATGACAAAAGCAAAGGAGACAGTAGAGATAGATAAGATCAAATAGAAAAAAGATAGATAAGATCAAATGAAGATAAATCAATATCAAATAAGATATATAGAAGGCTTTTTTCGAGCCCTACTTTTTGTTCTTTTTGTTTCTCCGAGGTATCATAAGCATAATCATTCCATGTTTTCAATTAGGGAGAGATGGTTGAGTGGACTAAAGCGTCAGATTGCTAATCCGGTGTATGAATTTTTGTACCGAGGGTTCGAATCCCTCTCTTTCCGTTTATTGATGATTTTACATTTTTAAACTTATGGAATTTTTTTGACTCCCTGTTTGTTTCATGTTTTACTAGTTCAAGATCTAAAATAGATATAAAAATGAAAAATATTACAAAATCCAGCACAAGTAAGGCAAAGACAAAATATTTTCTTATTCTTCACGTCTAGGATTACGTCCTGGATCATTAGATAGGAATCCGAAGATGAAAAGAGAAACAAAGAATATCACTATCGTGTAAACAAATAGTTTTAGAGTAAGCATTACAAAATCTCCAAGATAATAAAAAAAATGACAGAGAAAGATAATAGATTCTCTTCTATTTCATATTCTGTTTCCTTTGATACTCAGTTTATAAGATGATACTCAGTTTAGAAGAAATAAACTGATTTCAAAAAAACTTAAGAAATTGATTTATAGTAAGAGCAAGAGTTAAGCCTTTTTTTACCATTACCAAAAATTTTCTTTCATATCTACAATAAAGATCCACCTATTGGTGGTTGACTCAAATCGAATAATATAATTTTTATAATGGAAAAAAGGAAATGATAAGATAATCCATATTTTTATAATCTCTCCATAAATTTCAAGATTTGTAATCATGGATTCACACTGTAAGACTTATCTGATCTTTAAAAATGTTAAATTTTGAGTTTTCTAATAAATTCTCTGGCTTTTTTTTAGGACATTATTCAAATTAAAGATCTTAGCGAAAACTTATAGCAGTTTGCCAAACAAAAGCTAAAAGAAAAAAAGTAAGGGTATTACTGGCATAAAATCTACAATTGGATTAAAAAATGCGTAAACTTCAAGTAATTTCTCCAAGAATAAACTGCTTGAATAAATTGAAGGATAGAAAAACACTTAGAAAGGGGGGGTTTGAATAAGTGTAGCTTTAAAAACTTGTAAGATAAAAATAATTTGCACAATGATTTTTATCCTGGTTCGTTGTTAACTAAACTACTCCAGTCCACCCCCTTGGAGTGATTTACCTCACCTGAGGATTTAATCCACTAATCACACTTGATTACAATGGTTTTCCACTTAGAAACACTCTAAGTCTTCTAGAGTATCCTGATCACAACCTGATCACTCTAGGAACAAACTGCTTAGACAACTTCTAAGACTTGCTAGAGTATACTGATCAACAACCTGATCACTCTAGAACTTACAACTTAATGTAAACAAATTCTAAGAGTATTACAATGCTTCTGAAAAGCTATAATCACAACTATGATATTTCTCTTAAAGTTTAAGCTTAATCTCACTATAATATTACAACAGCAATAAGTGAGCTTGATGACAAAGTTTGAGAGCTTTTGATTTGAACAGCGTTTCTGCAAGTTGGTTCAGAGTCTGTAATTCGTTCGTTAACATTTCCTTCTCATCAGAACTTCATATTTATAGGCGTTTGAGAAGATGACCGTTGGGAGCATTTAATGCTTTGCGTATTCCGTACAACATTGCATTTAATGTTTCACTCTTTTGTCAACTACCTCGAGCCTTGTTTCCGTTGTGTCTACTGACGTTGCCTTTAATAGCTTATAACGTTCCTTTTGTCAGTCAGCGTAGCCTGCCAGTCTAGTACTTGCTTCTGATCTGATGTTTGTGTAAACAACGTTTGAATATCATCAGAGTCAAACAGCTTGGTGCAGAGCATCTTCTTGTCTTCTAACCTTGAAGTGCTTCTGAGCGTGATACCGTGAGAACTTCAGTGCTTCTGCTTCTGATCTCAAGTTCTTCTGATGCTTCCATTGACCCATGTTCTGATTCTGCTTGACCATCTTCTGATGTCTTGCCAGACCATGTTCTGATGTTGCATGTTGAACCTTCTGAGTCAGTGCTTCTTGCGCTGATTTTGTGCATACTCTTTGTATAATTCCTGAAACGGAAATTGCATAGTATTAGAGTACCACATTATCTCATACAAAATTCATATCCTTGTTATCATCAAAACTAAGAATATTGATCAGAACAAATATTGTTCTAACAATCTCCCCCTTTTTGATGATGACAAAAACATACATAAATGATATGAATTTGCGATCAGAATATCAGACGGCTAAAGACAATTACACAGCTATAGCATGAGCATATAGACAATGTGTGAATATGTCTCCCCCTGAGATTAACAATCTCCCCCTGAGATAAATAATCTCCCCCTGAAATAAATACTAGAAGAATTTTATAAATAAAAGACTTCCCTGAGTATTTCAGTTGAGACGTTCACATATGCTTAGATCTTCAGAACATTCACAGATTCTGATTCTTGCTTCCATAGGACAGCTTCAGAACTTGAATTTCCTAGATCTTCAGAATATTCATAACTTCTGATTCTTGCTTCCATTGGACAACTTCAGAGCTTGAATATCTTCTTGAGTCATTACATGCTAGATTGTATCAGAACATTGTTGAATGTACCAGAGCATCATCAGAGCATCTCTACATCCTGAAATGTTACAGAACAAACTAAACGACAAAAGTCAGCATGAATGAGTCAGAACATAAAATATGTATTAGAACATATAATTATGTATCAGAGCATACAAACATAAAATGTTTCAGAGCATATTTTGTAACTAAAACATGCATCAGAACATATAAAGAATAAGAATGAAAGTATATTCTATCATCAGAAAATCAGAACATTCTTCCTTCTTGCTTCTGATCTTGAAGCTTTATAGTACTCAGCTTGCTTCAATTTCCAAGAGCTTGATTCTTTATAGAATTTCTTTTCCTCATCTCTTTGCTTCTCATGTTGAGCTTTAAAGAGGATCTTCAATTCCTGTAAGACATCACTCAAAAACATAGAACTTTGCAAGTTCGGTTAGAAATGTGGAGCCTTTCTCCCAGCAACTGTTAAAATAAATCAGATCATTTATCACATTTTTCTCCCCCTTTTTGTCATAACATCAAAAACATAAAAGATTCAGATGAAAAACACGACAAACACATAGAAGAAAAGGATAATTGTCATTAAGCTCAAAGAAACAGAAGTTCAGAAGTACAAGAGGAAGGGCAAAAGAAGATGCAGAAACAGATGCAGCAAAGCAAAAAAGAAAAACAACTAACACTCAATCTAAGATGACCCCAGCTTCGACATGATCTTGGCCAGCATATCATGAATCCCACTGTTGCTCTCATTCTGCCTTTCCATGAAAGCACGAAACTCAGCATTGATTGATCTCTGCTCATCCTGGTTCTTCTGAATAACTTCCAGAGTCCTTGCAAGACGGGAAGGTTCATCAGAAGAAGCTTCGCAACTTCTATCCACAGGAATGGCATTGTGATCCGCAGCTTCCATAGTTAGATCATTTGCAGGATTTTCCTCAACAGGAATTGTTTCAGCAACATGATCATCAGCATCTGCTTCTTGCATAGAAGCATCTTCATACTCTGCAGCAGGAACCTCAGAATCTCCATTCTCAAGTGCCTGAAGAATGGTAGCTAGATTCCTAGGAGCAGAAGGACCTTCAACTTCTGGTGGGTCAACAACTTCTGGAATGACCAAGCTTGGGTCTTCCACAGAAGGGTTTTCCCTCAGAAATTCAAAGAGAGTCCTGAAGTCTCCCAGCAGAACAGGATATTGAGGTTTCCGGACCACAATTTCCCTGCAAGGGTTAGCTTCCATTGCAGCAGCAATTCTTGCTTCCTCCAGTTCATCCACAAACCTCTTCTCCTCAGCAGCAACACAGTTTCTTAGGGGATGATAGTAGATACAATTATCACCCTCCAGAAGATAACCAGCATAACCAGGGGCAGCAGCCACTAGTCTCTTCTATACTCCCATTGCTCCTACTTGAAAATCCTGGCGAAAGCTTCTCCAGAGGTTTCTCGTAGAAACATCATCAAGACCATTGAGGAAAGCATCCCTCAAGAGGTCCAGCCTGCTAATCACTTCATGTCTGAACAGCTCCAGGTAGATATGGGGTTCAGGTTTAGGTGGGTTGAACGTGAATTTGTAGTCAGGGTAGAGAAGGCAGTAAGGTTGGATTTTCTGGTAGTTAGGGGATGGGATAGAGAAGATGGAGGTGCAGTGTTTGAGGAGGATGGGATATCTGTGGGGATGAGAGAGGATGAAGGGATATCTGTGATTTGGGTAGGAGAGAAAGGAATTATTATGATGGGGGTTGATGAGGATGGCTTATCAGAAGGAGTTGGGGGAAGGATGTTTAGAGGTGTAGGGTTTAAGACAGGAGTTGAAAGAGAGGGTGGAAGAGGATTTGGTATAGTGAAGGTGTTTTGGGGTTCAGAAGAAGAAGGTTGGATAGATGGAGGTTGGTACACTTGCCTGGAGAAGTTACCTGTTCTGATTGCCTCAAAGGAATTAACCTTAAGAGGGTCATAAGTGACCTTCTGCCTTGCTTCTCTCTTGGCAGCTTCTTTTGCAGCCTTTCTCTTTAGCCTTTTCTCTCGCTTCTTCTTATCCTCCTTCTTGAGGTCAGCTTGAGAAGGAAGCACTCTTCCACGAATCCATGTAGGATCAATAGAAGATTGATTTCTCACAGAAGCTTCCAAAAAGAATTTAACCGCCTGGCAAAGTTCTGCTTGAAATAAAGTAGAGAAACCTGCAACAGGAATTCTTTTGTGTTCAATGTCAAAGGGAACAGCAGTTATTTCCTTGACAAGTTCCATTCTCAGCAAGTCAAGACCATTGAAGATAGAACCCCGAGTGACTCTAAAGAAATTTGGTGTTCCAATAGCCCTTAGGGAGTCCATTAGGTCACTTTCAATCAGAATGTCTGAGATCATTCTGGCGAAAGGAACAGCATTTCTTTTGAGATGAGGGTACTCTGCACGTTCGTCATCTCTTGACTCTTCAATAGCCAACTTCAGATTCTCAAAAATGATGTTGGAGATGTTGATTTTAATTCTTCTTCCGACGCATAAGAGAGTGTACTTGTG
Organism: Vicia villosa; assembly: GCF_029867415.1. NCBI lineage: Eukaryota > Viridiplantae > Streptophyta > Magnoliopsida > Fabales > Fabaceae > Vicia > Vicia villosa. The sequence goes on along the minus strand of NW_026705705.1, from coordinate 110,946 downwards.
GTCAGGACTAATGTAAGAAGAAGAGAAGAATCTCTTTCTGTGATGAAGAGAGCCCAGAATAATCTCAGCCCAAATTTGATAAAATGGCTTCAGGGTACCAGTTAGACTTGAATCAGTACCGGTAACACACGAAATCAACTTCTCAACCTGGAACCAATCAACTCTGCCAGGAAGGGGACCAGTGACTCCTTCTTCATCGGCCAAGTTGTACAGCTTCCTGATTAACTTCCTAGTTATCACAACTTCATACCCTAGCACGAAGGAGATAATGGCGGTTGGAGTGACGGTTGCATGAGTTTAGCATCAGGTTTGAAACCATATGCTTTCAGATTTTCAAAGTCCACTGAGGACTCACAGAGAACTTCCAGTTCTGACTGAGGAATGGAGCAAGTCTTCAGAGGAGCGTATCTGTGCTTGTTGTATACCAGTTGAGAGGAAGAATTCATAATGATGTTGCTTGGTTTCAGATCACAAACTAGAGTTTGAAAGAGACGAATGCAAAGAGAGAGATACACAAATGGAGAGAGAGTGAAAAAGATGAAATGAAGATGAAGCGGGTTATTTAAACGGTTTGAAAAAGAAATAAAAATAAAGAAAAAAGAAAACTGTTTTAAAAGAAATGATTACAAGAAAAAAGACATCAATATGCATTTAATGAGAAATGACGTTAGGAGAGATAATGTGGCAAAGTGAAATGATTTGCACAGTTACCTAGGGCGGCGTCTCCTCAACTGCACGCATGCTTGTCCAAAAATAGTGAATACGTGTTTATTTTCTGGAAAGAATGGTGACACCTGTTTTGCTTTAAAAGAGCTTATGAATCAACTTAGATAATGAAACGTTAGTAATAACAGAATCAGAACTTCTAATTGATAGTTATCAGAACTTCTTATAGCTGCCTGGTCCTAACACATTTCAGAAGTTATTCATACATAGATCTTCTCATCTTCTTATTCTGGGCACAAGTCCATACTGATATTCTTCAGAATGAACTTAAACCTATCTTCAGCAAGGGGTTTTGTAAAGATATCAGCCCATTGATGGTCTGTATCTACGAAGCTCAAAGAGAGAACACTCTTCTGAACATAGTCCCTTATAAAATGATGTTTAATCTCAATATGTTTAGCTTTGGAATGTAAGATAGGATTCTTAGATAAACATATAGCAGAAGTATTATCACAGAAAATAGGAATGCTACTCTCATAAATCTGATAGTCTTCTAGCCGACTTTTTATCCAGAGCATTTGTGTGCTACATCCAGCAGCAGCAACATATTCTGCTTCTGTAGTTGAGAGAGCTATAGTAGCTTGCTTCTTGCTGTACCAGGAGATCAGATGACTTCCAAGAAATTGACAACTTCCAGAAGTACTCTTCCTTTCAATTCTGTCTCCAGCATAGTCAGCATCACAAAATCCTACTAAGTTGTATTCTTTAGATCTTCTGTAGACTAAACCAACATTAGTAGTACCTTTCAGATACCTCAGAATTCTCTTAACAGCAGTTAAGTGAGATTCTCTAGGATCTGATTGGAATCTAGCACACAAACAAACACTGAATAGAATGTCAGGTCTAGAAGCAATTAAGTATAGAAGAGATCCAATCATACCTCTGTACAACTTCTGATCAACCTTCTTACTTACCTCATCCTTACCTAGGACACATGTTGGATGCATAGGAGTTTTGGCTTCTTTGCTTTTAGAAAGTTTGGTTGATTTGAATCCCAAGGAAATACTTGAGTTCACCCATCATACTCATTTCAAATTCAGCCTGCATAGACTTAGCAAACTCCTTTCCAAGTGAGGCATTAGATGTTCCAAAGATAATATCATCAACATAAATTTGACAAATTAAAATGTCCTTCTTAGATGTTTTACAGAAGAGAGTTGTGTCCACTTGTCCTCTAGTGAAACCATTGTTCAGAAGGAAAGAACTTAATCTTTCATACCAAGCTCTGGGAGCTTGCTTCAATCCATACAATGATTTCTTAAGTTTGAAAACATGTTCTGGAGACTTAGAGTCTTCAAAACCAGGAGGTTGGTGGACATATACTTCCTCATCTATATAACCATTTAAGAAGGCACTCTTAACATTCATCTGATACAGAGTGATGTTATGTTGAGTGGCAAAAGAGATTAACAAGCGAATAGATTCTAACCTGGCCACTGGTGCAAAGGTTTCTGTATAGTCAATCCCTTCTTGCTGACTATATCCCTGAGCCACCAGTCTGGCTTTGTTTCTTACCACTTCTCCCTTCTCACTAAGCTTGTTTCTGAACACCCACTTAGTACCAATGATGTTGAATCCTTTTGGTCTAGGAACCAAATCCCATACATCATTCCTTGTAAACTGATTTAGTTCTTCTTGCATGGCAATTATCCAGTCTGGATCTTCTAGAGCTTGATCAACAGAAGTTGGCTCGATCAAAGAAACAAGACCTAACTGGCATTCTGCATTGTTCTTAAGGAATGCTCTTGTTCTGATGGAATCGTCTTTCTTTCCAAGGATCACATCTTCTGAGTGAGCTAAGGAGAGTCTAGAAGATCTTCTGACTGTTGGCTCTTCAGAAATCCTGAGATTCTCTAAAGATGCAGCAACTTGATCTTCTGATCCATTGCTTATGAGACTTTCAGCTTCTGGAGCTTTGCTTCTTGGTTCTACAGCTTCTGATATGTCAATATCTATATCTGCAAAATTCTCAAACTGCTTTGGTTTTTCAAGACCAAGCTTATCATCAAACCTGATATTGATTGATTCTTCTACAACCAATGTTTAAGTATTGTATACTCTGTAGCCTTTAGAGCATTCAGAATATCCAAGAAGAAAACATTTTTGTGCCTTAGAATCAAACTTACCAAGATGATCTTTAGTATTCAGAATAAAACACACACATCCAAAAGGATGAAAATATGAAATGTTGGGCTTTCTGTTCTTCCACAATTCATAAGGAGTCTTATTTAGAATAGGTCTTATAGAAATTCTATTCTGAATATAACATGCAGTGTTTATTGCTTCTGCCCAGAAGTGCTTAGCCATATTGGTCTCATTGATCATGATTCTGGCCATTTCTTGCAGAGTCCTATTCTTTCGCTCTACAACTCCATTTTGCTGTGGAGTTCTAGGGCAAGAGAAATCATGGGCAATACCATTTTCTTTGAAGAACTCCTCAAAGAATCTGTTCTCAAATTCGCCACCATGATCACTTCTGACCTTTATGATTTTGCACTCCTTCTCAGATTGGATCTGAGTGCAGAATTCAAAGAACACTGAATGAGACTCATCCTTGTGTTTTAAGAACTTTACCCATGTCCAGCGGCTATAATTATCTACGATGACTAATCCATATTTCTTCCCTCTGATAGATGCTGTTTTGACCGGTCCAAACAGATCAATATGCAGAAGTTCTAACGGCCTTGAGGAAGAGACAACATTCTTAGATTTGAATGCAGGTTTGGAGAACTTGCCCTTCTGACATGCTTCACAAAGAGCATCTGATTTATATTTCAGATTTGGGAGTCCTCTGACCAGATTTAGTTTGTTAATCTGAGAAATCTTTCTCAAACTAGCATGTCCTAATCTTCTGTGCCAGACCCATTGCTCTTCAGAAACAGACATAAGGCAAGTCACCTTCTGCTTCTCAAGATCTGAAAGATCAATCTTATAGATGTTGTTCTTTCTTTTGCCTGTAAATAGGATTGAGCCATCCTTCTGACTTACAGCCTTGCAAGACTTTTGATTGAAGATTATATCATAACCATTGTCACTTAGTTGACTTATGGACAATAAGTTATGCGTTAATCCTTCTACAAGAAGTACATTAGTTATGGAAGGAGAGTTACCAAAATTTATGGTTCCAGAGCCAATAATCTTGCCCTTCTGATCTCCTCCAAACTTGACTTCTCCACCTGGTTTAAGCACTAGGTCTTGGAACGTAGACCTTCTTCCCGTCATGTGTCGCGAGCACCCCGAGTCCAGGTACCATGACATTTTGTGCTTTGTCCTCTTTGCAGCTAAGGATATTTGCAACAGAAATTATCTTCTCCTTAGGTACCCACAATTTCTTGGGTCCTTTCTTGTTAGTTTTCCTCAAGTTCTGATTGAACTTGGGTTTAGCATAATAGTTAACAGGAGGAACAGCATGATATTCTTTAGGTTTGACAGCATGATATTTCTTAGGTTGTGTCACATGCTTCTTGGTGTGTACAGTGTTAAAACTCTGTGCATGTGAAGTGAGCCTAATATCATGTGCACGGCCATATTTGAACTGATCATACAATGGTTTGTATGTGATTTTCAGATCATCAACAGGTTCAAATTTATGTGAGGTATCACCCTCATAGCCAAAGCCAAACCTTTTGTTTCTAGAAACACCATATATCATAGAAGCAAGATGACTTCTGCCAATACTTCTAGATAGGAACTTTCTGAAACTCGAGTCATATTCTTTCAGAATATGATTTAGACTAGGAATGGATTTTTCTGATTCAGAAGGAGATCCACTATCTTTGGATAATTTTAAAACTTTTTCCTTCAGTTCAGAATTTTCCACTTCCAGCTTCTTAGTTTCAAATTCAAATTGCTTTTTCAGCTTTTTGTATTTGATACTAAGATGAGCCTTGAGTTCCAGAAGTTCAGTTAAATTGGAAACTAATTCATCTCTAGATAGTTCAGAAAATACCTCTTCAGAATCTGATTCTAATGTAGATTCTGATCCATCATCCACAGTGGCCATCAATGCAAAGTTGGCTTGCTCTCCTTCAGAGTCTGATTCTGATTCAGATTCAGAATCATCCCATGTTGCCATAAGACCTTTCTTCTTATGAAACTTCTTCTTGGGATTCTCCTTCTGAAGTTTTGGACATTCACTCTTGAAGTGTCCGGGCTCATTGCACTCATAGCAGACAACTTTCTTCTTGTCAGATATTCTGCCACCAGAAGATTCTCCTCGTTCAAATTTCTTTGAGCTTCTGAAGCTCTTGAACTTCCTTTGCTTGCTCTTCCAGAGTTGGTTTACCCTTCTGGAGATCATGGACAGTTCATCTTCTTCTTCTGATTCTGATTCTTCAGAATCTACTTCTTCAGCCTGAAAAGCGTTAGTGCATTTTTTAATATTAGATTTTAATGCAATAGACTTACCTTTCTTCTAAGGCTCATTTGCATCCAGCTCTATCTCATGGCTTCTCAAGGCACTGATTAGCTCTTCCAAAGAAACCTCATTCAGATTCTTTGCAATCTTGAATGCAGTCACCATTGGGCCCCATCTTCTGGGCAAGCTTCTGATGATCTTCTTTACATGATCATCCTTGGTGTAGCCTTTATCCAGAACTCTCAATCCAGCAGTTAGCGTTTGAAATCTTGAGGACATTTTCTCAATATCTTCATCATCCTCCATCTTGAAGGCTTCATATTTCTGGATTAAAGCAAGAGCTTTAGTCTCCTTGACTTGAGCATTTCCCTCATGGGTCATTTTCAATGACTCATATATATCATGGGCAGTTTCCCTGTTAGATATCTTCTCATACTCAGCATGAGAGATAGCATTCAGCAAAACAGTCCTACATTTAAGATGATTTTTGAAAAGCTTCTTTTGATCATCATTCATTTCTTGTCTTGTAAGCCTTACGCCAGTAGCATTCACTGGATGTTTGTAACCATCCACCAGAAGATCCCATAAGTCACAATCTAGACCAAGGAAGTAACTTTCCAGTTTATCTTTCCAGTATTCAAAGTTTTCACCATCAAATACTGGTGGTCTAGTATAACCATTGTTACCATTTCCGTTGTATTGCTCAGCAGAGCCAGAGGTAGATGTAAGTGTGTTTGTTGGAATTTCACCAGCCATCTTTTACTGAAGCGTTTTTCTCTTCCTGAATCTTTTCTAAACATGGTTAAGTGCTTGCACCTTAGAACCGGCGCTCTGATGCCAATTGAAGGATAGAAAAACACTTAGAAAGGGGGGGTTTGAATAAGTGTAGCTTTAAAAACTTGTAAGATAAAAATAATTTGCACAATGATTTTTATCCTGGTTCGTTGTTAACTAAACTACTCCAGTCCACCCCCTTGGAGTGATTTACCTCACCTGAGGATTTAATCCACTAATCACACTTGATTACAATGGTTTTCCACTTAGAAACACTCTAAGTCTTCTAGAGTATCCTGATCACAACCTGATCACTCTAGGAACAAACTGCTTAGACAACTTCTAAGACTTGCTAGAGTATACTGATCAACAACCTGATCACTCTAGAACTTACAACTTAATGTAAACAAATTCTAAGAGTATTACAATGCTTCTGAAAAGCTATAATCACAACTGTGATATTTCTCTTAAAGTTTAAGCTTAATCTCACTATAATATTACAACAGCAATAAGTGAGCTTGATGATGAAGTTTGAGAGCTTTTGATTTGAACAGCGTTTCTGCAAGTTGGTTCAGAGTTTGTAATTCGTTCGTTAACATTTGCTTCTCATCAGAACTTCATATTTATAGGCGTTTGAGAAGATGACCGTTGGGAGCATTTAATGCTTTGCGTATTCCGTACAACATTGCATTTAATGTTTCACTCTTTTGTCAACTACCTCGAGCCTTGTTTCCGCTGTGTCTACTGACGTTGCCTTTAATAGCTTCTAACGTTCCTTTTGTCAGTCAGCGTAGCTTGCCAGTCTAGTACTTGCTTCTGATCTGATGTTTGTGTAAACAATGTTTGAATATCATCAGAGTCAAACAGCTTGGTGCAGAGCATCTTATTGTCTTCTGACCTTGAAGTGCTTCTGAGCGTGATACCGTGAGAACTTCAGTGCTTCTGCTTCTGATCTCAAGTTCTTCTGATGCTTCCATAGACCCATGTTCTGATTCTGCTTGACCATCTTCTGATGTCTTGCCAGACCATGTTCTGACGTTGCATGCTGAACCTTCTGAGTCAGTGCTTCTTGGGCTGATTTTGTGCATACTCTTTGTATAATTCCTGAAACGGAAATTGCATAGTATTAGAGTACCACATTATCTCATACAAAATTCATATCCTTGTTATCATCAAAACTAAGAATATTGATCAGAACAAATCTTGTTCTAACATAAATGACATAATTTATACAAATACATGCCAAGTTAAAGATATTAAGCATAACAAAAATGTTGCTCTTTAAGAAAATGAATTGTATTTTTTCTTGTTTTTATGAATTCTAATTTTTATTGTATTTTTTTGATCGTATTATTATATATATGATTTATTATATATATGATATATATATATATATATATATATATATATATATATATATATATATATATATATATTATTCTTATTATTCTCTAATTTTTGTATTATCCTTTTATTCACAATTTAGACTCACAATTAAAAGAAAAATAAATAAATTTTTATTTCATTTATATAAAAATAGATATGTGTAGTGAAAAATAGATATCTATAGAGAAAAATATATATCTATAGAGATAGAATAGAAAATGAAAAATTAGAAAATAAAAAAGGATAATAATAGAATATGATTCAAATATTGAATTAATATTAATATCTATAAATATTACTAAATCAGTAATAAAACGAAGAAAAAAAAGATAAATCAACTAAGATCAGACCCCCAATCCCTTTTTGATTTGAACTGAATAAGTTCAAAATAGTTTCATTCTCAAATCAAAAAGAGAAGAAATTCAATATTCATACAATATCTTAATTGAATTCTATGGAATGATCAATCAATTTAGTTTAATTTGATGTAGATGCATATCAAAATTCTAGCAACAATTTATTCTATCGAATCAATTGAGAAGTGGAATTGACGAACAACCCATAATAGTATTTATTATTTATTAGTGTTGACTTAAAAATAGGGCGTGGCCAAGCGGTAAGGCGCGGGTTTTAGTCACATTATTCGGAGGTTCGAATTCTTCCTTCCCAGATCATATATTTTAGAAAATAGAATAATTGAAAATCCAATTTTCTAACTATTGTAATTTTTCTATTATAAATAGTTATCCATTTTCTATTCAACTAGAATTGAGAAATTTTTTCAATACTTACTCGTTCATTATTATTACTGATTTATTAATCTTGGTGATTCTATTTCTATATTTCTTCAATAAAAAAATTATCATCAAATGACTAATCATCTATTGTATTTTCATGTAACTAGAGGAAAAAAGATCTATGGAAACAAAGTGGTTCAATTCAATGCTGTTTAATAGGGGTTTAGAATACATGTGTGATTTAAGTAAATCAATAAATAGTTTTGGTCCTATTGAAAATAACGGTGCAAATGAAGACCCATCTATTTTAACTGATATGGATAAAAAGATTGATAGTTGGAAGAACAATAGTGAAAATTCGAGTTCTAGTCATGCTGATTGTTTAGTAGATGTCAGCAACATACAGAATTTCCTATCTAAGAAAACTTTGTTAGTTAGCGATAGTAATAGGAATAATTATTCCATATCCTTTTCTATTAAAAATCAAATTTTGGAGATTGACAATAATCATTCTTTTTTTAAATGAACCAAAATGTTTTGCTAGTTATCAAAATTCTAGCTATTTGACGAATGTCTCTAAGAGTAATGATCCTAATGATACTAAATCGAATTGGAATCATAACATTAATAGTTGGATTGAGATTTATCTTCGTTCTCAAATCTGTATTGATAGTTCCATTTTAGATGATAGTGATTTGACTCAAATAGAAAATGATAGTGATTTTACTCAACAAATAGAAAATGATAGTGATTTTCCTGAAATATAAGATTATGATAATGGTAATGAGTTTCCTGAAATAGAAGATTATGATTATGATAATGGTAATGAGTTTCTTGAAATAGAAGATCATGATTATGATAATGGTAATGAGTTTCCTGAAATAGAAGATTATGATAATGATTTTCTTGAAATAGAAGATTATGATAATGGTAATGAGTTTCCTGAAGTAGAATCTGAGAGTGATTTGACTCAAATCGAAAATGATAATGATAGTGATTTTAATCAAATAAAAAAGGAGTTTGTTCCAATAGTATATGATGATACTAATCCTTTTTTAAAATTTGAGCATTTATGGGATGCATGCGAGACTTGCTATGCATCAAATTATAAGAAATTTTTGAAATCCAATTTGCATATTTGCGAATGTTGTGGAGATTATTTGAAAATGAGCAGTTCAGATAGAATCAAACTTTTGATTGATCCTGGTACTTGGAATCCGATGGATGAAGACATGGTTTCTCTAGATCCCATTGAATTTAATTCGGAAGAGGAATTTCACTCGGAAGAGGAAATCGGATTTTATATTGTATTTGATTTGAAATTGGAACCGCTAAGGCCTATGACTCGGCAAGAGGTAAAGGAATTCAATGTGTTATTTAATATGAATATAAAATATAAAGGTTTGGACGAGGAAGAGGAAGAGGAAGAGAAAGAGAAAGAGGAAGATAAAGAGAAAGACGAATGGGAAGAGGAAGATGAACCTTATTAAAATGGTCTTGATTCTCTTCAAGAAGAGACAGGATTACCGGACGCGGTTGAAACAGGCACAGGTCAACTAAATGGTATTCCTCTAGCAATAGGTATTATGGATTTTTGGTTTTCTGGGGGGTAGTATGGGATCCGTAATGGGTGAGAAAATCATTCGGTTGATCGAATATGCTACCAATCAACTTTTACCTCTTACTATAGTATGTGCGTCTGGAGGAGCGCGTATGCAAGAAGGAAGTATCAGCTTAATGCAAATGGCTAAGATTTATTATGCTTTATATAATTATCAAATCAATAAAAAGTTATTCTATGTAGCGATACTTACATCTCCTACTACTGGTGGGGTAATAACTACTTTTGGGATGTTGGGGGATATTGTTATTGTCGAACCAAATGCTTACATTGCATTTACGGGTAAAAGAGTAATTGAAGAAACGTTAAATATAGAAGTGCCTAAAGGTTCCCAATCAGCTGACTTTTTATTTGAAAAGGGCTTATTTGATTCAATTGTACCACATAATCTTTTAAAGGAGGTTTTAAGTGAGTCATTTCAGTTCCATGGTTTCTGTCTTTTGACTGAAAATGAAAACTAATGAAAACTAATGCAGACTATCATTTTATTTATGTTTTTCAATTTTTAACTTTTAATATAAGAAATAAATCTCATTATCATACAAAAATAAAATTAGAAAACCCAAGAGTAAAGTAATAAGAGTAAAGTAATACGTTAAGAATAAAAAATAAAGAATCATTATTTTTTTTAAGAAAGGAAGGTAAGAAAGGAAGGTGTAAGGTGAAAGATTGTGGGATCTTCAAATATGATAGAAAGGCTATGAAGGATAATAAAAAGGGGAAGCTGTCATTGGTAAAAATATTGGTGATGGGAAGTCAACATTATGGTAGTACTACCGTGTTTTATGGGGATCAAAAGAAGGAATCACACATTCGTAGAAACAATAGGAGGCAATGGGAATTTCTGAATCGAGATGTTGGGGGTAAATTATAGGCGACTATTGTTGCTTTGGGAGTGGTTGATGAGGAGGTAGGGAGCAACCTCGTTAGTAGGACTGCAAATTTGGAACAAGGGAGAGATATAGAACGGGAAGGTTGGAAGGAGTCACGAAAATTTGTGCAATGATTATTGGATCATTGGATATAAGGGGGGAATAAATGCACTCAAAAGAAGGAGAATTAGTTCTTTAATCATCAAAGGAAAAGAGGACATTTTACTTATACAAGAAACAAAGGTTACTAGTATGAATGAAGTTATTGCAAAAAGTTTTGGGAGATCTCCGGAGATTGGTTTTTTGTTTTCTAATTCGGTGGGAAGATCAGGGGTTTTCTTAATTTATGGAAGAACGACAATATGGAGGTGTTGAATAGTTTTAAAGGGAATGGATTTTTGGGAGTTAAAGTACGATGGAAGGGCAATCTTTATTATGTTGTGAATATTCATTCTTCTTGTGATTTTAATAAGAACAAATATATGTGGGATGATTTGTTAGAATTGAAGAAGACTTTCATTGATGGAGAGTGGATCATGGGTGGGGATTTCAATGGTATCAAGAGTGGCAGAGAGAGGAAAGGGATAGTGGTTGTGACGAATAACAAAGAAGCGGAGGTATTCTCGGAGTTTATTAATAAAAGTGATTTGGTGGATGTTCCTTGTAAAGGAAAAAAATTCTTGGTACATATATGGGAAGTCGAAGAGTAGGATTTATCGTTTCCTTTTGTCTAGCATTGTGGTGAATAGATGGGAAGTGATAGGTCAATTATTTGGAGATAGGGATATTTCAGATAATTATAATTGGGGCCCGAAACCGTTCAAGTTCAATAATGAATGGTTTTCCTTTGATTCTTTCATTCCTTTTGTTGAGAAAGAGTATAAAAGTTTGAAGGTGGAAGGAAGAGGAGACTTTATTTTAAAGGAAAAACTTAGGCTTTTAAAAGATAAACTTAAAAGATGGAATAAGGATGTGTTCGAGAAGATCAATTTGGAGATAGAGGAAGGAGTTCGTGATATTAATATTTCCGATGAGAGGTTAGATTTTGTTTCTAATTCTTCTTTTGATGATAATCTAGTTTTTTGAAAGGATATGTCTAGTAGATTTTGGAGGAATTTGAGGATTAAAGAGAATATGCTTTTACAAAAATATAGATTGACTTGGCTTAAGGAGCGGGATTCGAATAGTGGTTTTTTTCTCAAAGTGATTAAACAAAAAAGAAGACGTAATCATATTGGTCCAATTCTTTCTTCGGGAGGTTTGGTAGAAAAGAAGGTAGCAATTGTATTCTTTTTAAAGTGGATTTTGAAAAAGCGTACAATAAGGTTAGTTGGAGTTTCTTACAGTATATGTTTAAAAGGATGGGTTTTGAAGAAAAGGGGATGAGGTGGATGGAGTTATTGGTGTTTTCTAGTAATATGTCGGTGTTAGTTAATGGTTGCCCAACAAAGGAATTTAAGGCATCTAGAGGATTAAGACAAGGTAATCCTCGTTCGCCTTTCCTTTTTGTTTTGGCGGCGGAAGGTCTTACGGGTCTTATTAGAAAATCGATTGATGTGGGAGAATTCCAAAGTTTTGCTATTAAGGGTTCTTGTATGGTGGATATTCTTCAATTCACGGATGCCAACTTAATTGTGGGGGATGGTAATTGAAAACATGTGTGGGCGACGAGGGCGGTGCTTCGCGCTTTTGAACTTGTGTCGAGGCTTGGAATCAATTACTACAAAAGTAAGTTGATTGGCCATTAATACTAACTTTTCATTTTTTGGAGGCGGTTTCTCACTTCCTTTCTTGTAAGTGGGAGGGTAGAAATTTTTATTTGCTTGGTATTCTAATTGGATCCAATCCAAAGGAGGAAGCCACTTGGAATCCTCTTTTGATAAAGTTCAAGAATCGATAAGAAGGATGGACGCATCGTTTATTAAATATTGGAGGTAGAATTACTCTTCTAAAGTTCGTGCTTAGTTCGTCGAGTATTTTCACTATGTCTTTTTTCAAGATGCTGAGAAAGGTGGTGAAAAAGTTTACTAGCATCCAAAGTAAGTTTTTATGGGGTTGTGTGGAAGATAGAAGGAGAATTCATTGGATAAAGTGGGAAGATGTTACTTTACCTTTGAATAAAGGAGGGTTAGGTGTCAAGAATATGACTATGTTTAATTTGGCTCTTCTTAACAAGTGGAGGTGGCAGATCCTTCAAGGACAAAGTTCTTTGTGGTTTAATGTATTGAAATCGTGTTACGGAGATTTATCTTCAAAAGTGTTTGGTGTTGGTAGAGAGAGAGGAAAGTTACTTCCACTTGTTCCTTTTGGTGGAAGGACATTTTAAAGATTAATTCTTCATCTTTTCTTGATCCTATTATTGGTTGTAGTAGGTTTATCGTTCCTAATGGCTTTAATACTCCCTTTTGGGAATCTATTTAGTTGGAAGACACCGTTTTAAAAGAGGTTTATCTGGATTTATTCTATGTTTCTCGTTTAAAGAATGTATTAGTGGCGGCCATGGGTTGTTGGGTGGATGGAGTGTGGCAATGGGGTGATTTCGGTTTACCCAAGGATGTTAGGGAAGATCCGGTTCTTTTGGAGGATGTTTTTATCTTTGAGGGGGCATTTGGCGGATTTAAGTGGGTGATCGAAAGGTAAAGATTCTGTGGTTTGGTCCGGAAATCCGGAGTTGGAGTTCTTGGTAGCTTCTTGTTATGCTTTTTACGAGAAGTTTCGTATCTCGTATTGTCCTTATATTAATCATGCGGAAGCGTTTGGGCTATTGTGGGAGTTGGAAGTGTCTTTCAAGATCAAGGCTTTTGTGTTGAGACTTCTTCATAATAGGCTTCCGACGAATGATCTTTTGGTGACTCGAGATATGTCTTTTCCTTTGTATGATTTAAAGTGCATATTTTGTGGATATTGTTTGGATAGTACGAATAACTTCTTTTTTGGTTGTTGGGTGGTTAGAAATATTTGGAGTGAGATAGCTTATTGGGTGCGTAAAGGGGTTATTTTTGAAGAGGAGTGTCTGTCGAATTTTATGGATTAACACTTATTTTTTCATAGTAAAAAGGTGAAGGATAGAAAGTTAGGTGTAGTTTGGATTGCTACTACTTGGATTCTTTGGTTGGTTAGGAACATAATGTGTTTTTGGAAGGAGGTTTTAAAATGACACCAAAAACCAAAGAATTTGAATTTCCTCTCATACTGCATAGAATGTATTTGTTACTATTATTTTTTCAAATTTTGCAAATTGGTCCTCATATTTTATAAAATTACAAAATTGACCCCAAAAATTTACAAATGGGTCTGAATAATTTTTAAAATTTATAATTTGGTCCTTCAAATTTTTTAAAATTACAAATTGATCTCTACTTTTCAATTTTTTAATTTGATCCCAAAAATTTAAATTTTATAAAAAATGACCCCAAAAATCTAACAATGAATTATCTTAATAGTTCATCCAAACAAAATAATTTTAAAATGAATGGATTTCAATTGAATCATTTGAATTGCTTTGAATTTAAAATTCCTTTAAAATTTACAATTACATTATCCAAACACACTCTTAGTTCTCCCTTTAATGAAATATTGCTTACTCAAAAAAATCAGAACTAAAAAATATTAATAGCATAAGTAATCTAAAATTTAGTTTCATTAATAATTCAAAATGTAAAACATTTTTCCTTAACTTTGAAAATAAATATGAAAACAATTTATAATAAATTTATCCATCAAATCAACTTTTCTAAGCCATACAACACACCAGTATACTTGGACATTTGATCAACATCTGAACCAAAATAAATATCTCTTATCTTTTGAAAAATATGAAGAGTTAGCAAACTATCTGAACCAGCCTGATGACTCTTCCCAGCAAAGCGGTCTAAATTCAAAGTCTTACTAACTCTATCCAAACCACCATAGAGACCTTCACAGAACTTCACCATATGCTTGACATCATAAATAGCATTTCCAAAATAAATACGAACTAACACTAAAAAATCATCAAGATCTTGAGGCAAAGCACGTTGTGTAAGTGCCTTAACAAGGTAACCGAAATCATAAGGACTATGAAATGTAACCCAACTTACATCCTCATTACAAACAAGTCCAGATGACATCAAAAGTTCAGCAAAACATATTGAATCAATACCAAGTTTCTTATTTTTTGCGAAGTCAATACCTTGACTTCGAAGAAGTTCTATAGAATCATGATTATGGATGTCGTGTTCAACATCAAAATCACAGAAATTAAATTCCCAAATGAAAAAATTAGAAGTTCCGAGGTTTGGAAGGTTACCATTGGCGTCAGAGAGAGTGAGTCCAACCTGGATAATATTAAGGTCGTCCACATTAGCCTTCAAAAAAGAGTAGTGGGTATCAGAACTTTGAGAATGGAAAGGCAAATCTGTACTGCCAGGAAGGACGACAACACCAGGAAACTCAGTGTCCATGGAAATAATTGGATAGGAATCAACCAATGAACTTATCAACTTGAACTCAGATTCAAGGTTGGATGACCACACCGATCGAATCATAGTTGATGGAGCACAATAAGGCTTTGTGGTGAACATGTCTTTTGTGAACATTCTCCAACTGTAAAACAAAATAAATTAAGTTAGAGGTTAAAATTTCACAATTATAGATAATATCTAGTCATAAAAACTAAATTCTTATAGATAATACTAAAAATATATGATATAAGAAAAGAAATATTATAATCAAGTTTAAATATTATAAATATAGCTTAGTCAACGAGAGTTAATATTATAATTAAGTTTATATATATTAATATTATAAATATTTATTTATTTATTTAAAAATATATTTTTCATGAGTTTTGCTAGTAAATTTTTTAAAAAAACTATTATTTTATTATATTTATTTTCCTCTATATGAATAATAATTTAAAAAATCAATAAATACTAATTTGAATTTTAATAAATAATTAAAAAATCATTTTAAAGAAAAGTATTTTACTGAATAAGAAAGAGACAAAATAGGAAATATAAGACTAAAAAAATATTAACTATCAATTTGGCTAATAAAATAAATGGGAGATATCATGACATGAATAAAACTACTGTAGAAAATATATAAGAATAGAACACATGAAGGATTTTATTATATTTTGATTTAATATATCAAATTTAATTTAGATAATTTTTAAGATTCAAACTTATTGCTTTATATTTTTCAATACCAATTTTATATTTCTTTTTTCTACAAAAGAATTTATGTTACATGCTCTAACTAACATTAATTTTGTGGATATATCTTTATAAGACCTTAATTACAAGTTTAAGAATATGACTATTTTTTAATAATTATTAATTTATTATAATTTCAAATTCAAAAATAAATTGATAGGAAAAGAGAAAATAATTTAAATTTTTAAAATTTTTTAATTTCAAAATGTATTAATGTAGTTCATTTCTTACCTGAGATAAGAAAGAGTGAAAAGAAAAATTGCAAACAATATCAAATAACAAAACCAAATAGACCTGAAGAGTCAGCCAATCAATATCATAACGATCCAAGCACTGCGGGTAAGTTATTAAGGTTATATTACATATTTCTTAAAAAAAAATTACTTGGAAAATGCCACAAGATGTTCTTTTTAAAATTTATATTAAAATTGATAGTAAAATATTTAAAGGAATTAAAGTTCAAAGTATTAAAAAGGAAAATAAATATATTTTTAGAAGGAGAAAACTATATTTAACTCTAATATGGATTAACAACTAACTTAATAATCGAGAAGAAAAATAACTTAATTTGTTGTCATGGAAAAATAAATCTTACTTAATAAGAGCTTATACTAAAATATTATATAAAAAGCTTAATGAATAAAATCTTAGGTACCGCAAGATATAAATATCAAATAGTAGTGCTAATTAAATGTGTGTGCAGTTATCGATGAATAAAACATGATATCATGTATAAATGCTTTGTACCTTATTCATCCAAATAAATCATGTATAAATAAATGCTTTGTACCTTATTCATCCAAATAAACCATTCATATTATGCGTATGATTCATTATTTGATCGAAATGCAACAAAGATAAAAACGACAATATTTACTTTTTAGATTTGAAAAATTAAATTGGGAGCTATTACGGTAAAAATGAACCATTTAAATTTTAAAGTGAGCAATTTATTTTAAAGAATAATATAAATAATTGATGAACACATTAATGGCTCATAATAAATGCATATGCATGATAAAAAAATCGTGGAAGAACAAATTAATTGTTAGCTTTAGGAAAAAGCTAATATTATTGGGTGAGGTGATAAAGAATATGAGCATCTTAAACAAATCGTGAAAGATTTGTTGGAAATCCACCAAAACCTATGATGAATTTCTATCAATCTCGATGAACAAGATTGTTATCACCACACAATAACAAAAAAAAAAAGAGAAAAAAATTTAAAGAAGAAAAGAGATTAGGATTTGTGCAAAGTAACTCTCTGTCTACAAACTATAGAAAACTTTGTTATTCACTTGTAACTGCAAATTCTGTGAATACAACTTTTTGACTTGATTACAAAATAACGAGGGTTACTCCCTATTTACAAATTTAGGTTAGTTTGCTTCCTAAGCCAAAGCCCAAAACTATAATAGCCCAAAATACCTATTTTGGACCTAAATCAAATCTAATCTTTTTAAATCTAAATTAAATCTATCTAGATCTAAAACAAATCTGTGTGTAACAAATTGTTTCCACACTTCTAAACAAAATCAAATCTTTTCGACACAAGGAATTATAATTTAACACACCACCTAATTCATTGTGTCTAAGTTATCTATGTTCATCATAGCTCTTAGTTTTCTGAACACTTTGACTTGCACTCCCTTCATCATAATATCTGCAATATGGTTATGTGTTCTGCAGTGTTCCAACTTTATCTTTTGTTGTGACCATCAGCAACATCTATTCTTCTTCTTGTTTTGCAAACTTGGCATCACTTTCTTGATTCTTATTCTTTTCTGGACACTTTGTAGAATAGTGACCATACTTCTGATAATTAAAACATTGTATATGACTTTTGTCAAACTTTCGACCACCACCTCTTCCTGTACCTGCAACACCACCTCTTTGGTTGCTTTGGTATGAGGGTTTTCTCTAATTCGACAAACTTTCTTCTTGTTGATTTCGACCATTGGAATTTTTGTGGCCACCTCTACCTTTATTTACATTCCAGCTTCCTTTGGCGACTGAGCCTGCAAAGCCATATCACTCTTCGACTTGCTTGTTGCTCTTTCAGTCATTCGTTGTTCATGAGATTTAAGCATCCCTTGAAGCTATTCCTTTGTCAATTTCGACAAATCCTTTGACTCTTCTATGGCTACCACCACGTGGTCGAACTTAGGGGCCAAAAACCTCAAGATCTTTGAAACAACAGCTCTTGTTGTTAACGTTTCTCCACTTATCTTGATTTGATTTACTAGTTTCGTAACCCTAGTGAAAAAATCGGTTATGCTTTCGCTATCTTCCATCTGAAGTAATTCATACGTTCTCTTGTGAGTTTGTAACCTCGCCTCTTTTACCATCTCCGCGCCTCCAAAGGATTTTTCAAGAATCTCCCAAGCTTCTTTTGCGGATTCAGAATCACTAACCTTTTCGAAGTTGTTTGGACTCAGACATTGATGAATTATAAAAAGTGCTTTATAAATCATCTTCTTTGATTCTTCATGTTTTTTCTTTTCTTCTTTTGAAGCATCTTCTTCAAGCTCTTCTACTCCAGCCTTTACAAGATCCCAAAGGCTTTGACACCTAAATAGAACCTTCATCTGCTTGCACCAATTCTCATAGTTATCTACATTCAGAATTGGTAGACTTGCTGGATAATTTCCAATATCATAATTCACCATCATCGTGATTTTCTTCTTCTTCTTCTTCTTCTTCTTCTTCTTCTTCTTCTTTTTCCCTTGATCGATAAACCGAAGATAAACCGGAGCTCTTGATACCAGATGTTAGAAATCCACAAAAACCTATGATGAATTTCTATTAACTTTGATGAACAAGATTGTTATCACCACACAATAACAATGAAAATAGAAAATAAAATTAATGAAGAAAAGAGATTAGGATTTCTGCAGAGTAACTCTCTGCCACAAACTGTGGAAAACTTTGTTATTCACTTGCAACTACAAATTCTATGAATACAACCTTTTGACTTGATTACAAAATAATGAGGGTTACTTCCAATTTATAGATCTAGGTTAGCTTGCTTCCTAAGCCAAAACCCAAAACTATAATAGCCCAAAATTCCTATTTTGGATCTAAATCAAATCTAATATATTTTAAATGTAAATTAAATCTATCTAGATCTAAAACAAATCTGTGTGTAACAAACTGTTTCCACACTTCTAAACAATATCAAATCTTTTTGACACAAGGAATTATAATTTAACATGACTTAAAAATGCCAACTTACATGATGGTCCAGTTGAGCATGTGATATGAAATATTTATGCCACTCTTTTCTAGATGCGAAAGATGGTGTACATGCAAAAGATATTTTGATGTCAATGTTAGACAATATGATAGCAAGTAACAAATGAATATATTTACAAAAAGATCATACATAGGGGATGGACCCCTATTTTTAGAGTAAATGAACTTTGATATGCTGCAAATAGTTGTTTGTTTCCACTAAGGTTATCTCATATAACAATTGTACTATTGTTGATATTTGTGAGCTTGTTAACATAATTGCATCTAAATTAGGGATGACCCTGAGTCTCTTCGAAATAACACTACGATGAAAATCTATCTCAACTCACACAATTGAATTTTGAGTCCGATGAAGAGTCTTTTCGAAATCACTATATCAAATATATTATAGATCAAACAATTGGCTCATTTGATAGAAGTTTGAGCAGTATAGCACATATGAAAATATTTTTGAAATCTTGTTTAGTATTGAAGGCTTAGATCATTATCTTATAGGAATTTGAAAAGCATGTTGTAAACCTTTTGAAACTTTTTTAAACATGACGATTCTCTTGATCTTGATGGTGAAATATTATTTGAAGAATTGAAAGTTATTAGAGAAGTTTTAACTGTTGAATCAAAATTAAGTTATTTGATACACTACAAAAAACGCGTAAATTAGGACGGTTTTATTATGACGGTTAATTAAACCAACATTATTTTACCATAGATTATGGCAGTTTTAGAACTGACCTAATATTCATAATGTTACGTCGTTTTCAACCGCCGATATTTACTTTATTTTTTGTAATAACGCATGCTGACTTAGTTTTCTAATTTTCTTTTTTTTAATATAATTTCTCTCTATTTGTTTTACTCCGTTTTCCACGCATAATGAGTCACTGTCTTTTAGTTTTCCTTTTTTTTTTTTAAAATTTTCTCTCTATGTTTTACCCCATTTTCCCTAATTAAGGTTAAAAATAAAATAAAATTCATCTAAAAAAAATTGGTTATACCTTTCCCTTTTCTTGATTCCTTCAGCATTCGTATCACTTATCAATTTCCCTTCACAATCTAGATCTAGGGTTTTAACAAAGGACAGACTCAAAACTAAGAAGAACAATAAAATGAAAGTAAACTCATTAATATTCTGCATTCTCTACAAACCATAAAGGGTTTAAATACATCCTCCCAAACTGATGTGTCACTTAAATGGGCTCAGCCCAAAAGAAATAAAAACATAAAAATATAACAGTTAACTAAATTATTTAGTCACATAGTCTTTGAACCAATTGGGCTTTCTTATATTTCGCTTGGGTTGCTAATATGCAGACAAAGTTGCTAATATCTTCAAGCGTATATCTAATTAATTAATAATAATAATAGTAAATAAATTTTTATATATCTGATGTGTGCGTAATAAAATTTTTAAGTTTCACTTTTTTAAAATTCATTGATGTGCGATGAATCAATAAAATATCTATAGACAAATTAATTAAATTAATGATATGATTTACTCCTCACTTAAGATTATTAATTTATCTAAAAAATATTGTTAATTAAAAAACAGTATCATATAAAAAATTAATTTTTAAATTTTATATCAGTAGATCTTTATTATTTAAGAAAAATGAAATTAATAAATTAACCTGAAAAATAATTTTAGTATTTAAAGTTTCAAGACTAATATTAATTTTAATTATGATTATAAATATTTTTAATTGGAAAGATTAAAACAAGCCAATTAATTATCTACTAAATAAACAAATAATTTGAAGTTTATTCTTTTGATCGGACCAAACAAATTAGTCAAATATAGAAAAAATTCAAAAAAAATACAAATAAACAAATTCATCAATTAAAAAAAGTAATTTAGAATTTATTTCACAAAATTAACTATAGAAAAAATTCAAAAGGAGAAATAATCATATTCATCAATTAAAAAGGGTAATATAGAAATTAATTTATTAATTATAATTACAGTAGGACTATAAAATTCTATAAGTTTAATCATTTCGGCATATTGTGAAATCTAGTTGCAGCTCTTAGGTTAATAATTGGAGAGAAGATCTATTGTTTTTTGGTTTTCCTATGGAAAATAGAGAAGTTCATACATGTGTGTATTGTGGCATAACATTTTCAAGAATTAATGCTTTGAATGGTCACATGAGAGTCCACAAAGATGAGAAGAATAAGGTGATGAAAGAAAGGATCGTTAATCTCAACCCACATGAAGCAAACCAAGGAGTCAGCAATGAAAGTCAAGAAAGAGAAGAATTTAATTTGGAATTAAGACTTGGCCCGAGTAAGGCTAAGACGTTGGACTTGAGTCTTAGGTTATAAATGTATAGATTTGTTTACAGTTTTACGATGCAACATAATAAATTCTCATGTCATCATTTTGAAGAATGAAATGAAATAGGATGAATTTTAACAGTATATTCCCTTCTTACATCTGCATGAATCATATAGATATAATATCTATTGAAAATGTTTGTTTGGATTGATTCATTTACGTTAACTTATCAAATGTGTTTTTCTTCTACGTCGGCATTTACTCGCATTGAAGAACAATATACGAATCTGTTTGCCTACACAATTTAGGTCTTTGGAATTCACTATAATATTAATTAATCCTTGAGACAACAATAACATTTTGTAATAATTATAATATTGCTTTGCTCTTCATCTTGAAGGCTCTTTTATTTTACTTAGCTGGTTTCTTCCCGAGTTATCAGGTGCTTCAACTTGGCTAGCTATGTTCTAAGTATGAGAAAGAGATTACTCCTGTTGTCATCTAAAGCTTTGAAAATGTCATTACTCATATTCGAATGTTGAACCCCGATAAAGTTTTGGATATCGTGGATCTAGATGCTTGTAAAATTGTGATAGAGATTAGAATTGAATGAGTTTTTAATTTGTATTTAACTTTGATTAATGTGTCCCTCTTAGACCTGGACATTAAATGTTCTATTTAGTAATATGGATATAATTTCGGAGTAAGGATCCACTCAATTTCCTAAAAAAAAATGGAGGATCCATTACTATAGTTTTGTGTGCATAAAGTTAAATAAAATAGTAAATATGTGTCACATGTCTTAGAAATATGTGTAATATACACACAAAACTATAGTAATGGAAAAGAAATGAAGTTTAAAAAATGGAGTGGATCTTTACTCATAATTCCACGGGTATGATCTCGATTTGCTTTTTTTTTTAATCTTGTTCTTTAATTCACGAGAAAATATGACATAGTTCATCTTCTAGACCCTTTAAGCCTTATTGTTTTGGTCGGGTGGATTTTTCGGTCATTATTTATTGTATCTCGATGAGAAGGCATTTTGTAATAGGGACGTTCTCGACCAAGTGATACCCTTTGACTGCCCCTCAATTTAGGTTTTTGTCTTGGATGTAGTGTGGAGTGCTCATAGACAATCATTTGTCTCTCTGGTGGTGAACGGAGAAGTGAGGTCTTCCTGACATCATAAGTGGCTTTCATATTTTTTTCTCATATTGGGAACTAATGGATCGAGTCTTTGATCAAGAAATTGGTTCGAGTCTTTGATCAAATACCTTTCGGTTGTTTGGTGATTCTCTACAACTGCATCTAAACTCTATTAGGAATAGTAGAGCTTTGCATCCTGCTCTCAATATCCTATTAGCCTCGTCTAATCTGCCATGAGCTTGCTAAAGATTGCTTGCCTATTCCTGAACTTTTGGCCTAGCCTGCTTCAAACCTTTGGTGAGTCGCTCTTCCTTTGATGATTGGACAACATCTGACGTAAGGGAATAATAACAAGTTAAAGCTATTAACGTGTCCATGGGAGGAATACATTGGGTGAGTGTATACTTGACGAAACGAAGGACCCAAGTGTTAGTTGGAAGTTTTCGACGCCAAAGTTCATTTTCATAGAATTAGTGAGATTCACATTGAATCTTACTAGTTTTGAACTAAACCTCCTACATTTCACTCTTTTCTTTGTTTGTTCATCTCCAATTTTGAAGGATCTACACATTTTGTGCTTGTTCTTGAAGCTACTTCAACATTTGGTTCAAGAATTGGTAAATTCCTAAATTCTAAGATGTAGATCTTTGTTGCTTGTGTTCAATGCATCTGTAATACGGTGAACTGACCTTTTTATCGAAATGTCGCGGTTAAGCATGAGTCGCCACCGACTTTTATTTTATCCAAATTAAATAGAAAGGCTAAAAGAACAGGAAAAACCTTTTAAATAAAAAACTGAGTTCGGGGGGTAATTATGCAAAGGGAAGGTGTAAGGCACCCTTTGCATCCATGGTTATCCATGGGCTCTTAATTGCTTTGCTCGTTTTGAAAAGAAATGTAGAAGAAGAAACAAGGACTTTAGCTCGTAAATGAGCGTAGCCTTGATAGTGTTTACAAAATAGAGTAGAAAAAGATTTTTTAGAGCAAGGCAGTTAGGAGCAATTACCTGGTTAGATGACAAATGGTCTTTAGCCTTTCAGAGTGAAAGGATCTATCCGTGCCATAAGAGGGCAGGAAGCCTTTCGTTTGGATGTTAACGGGTCATCGAGTTATCGTTCGCCAAAGACTGTCCCTAGCCATAGAGGAGGCAGGTAGTCTAAGGGAAGGATCAGAATAGCCTTTTCGTTTAGGCAACCAGAGGATACCTCAACCCTTCGTAGGCAACTTCCGAGGGACGAGATCATATTTAGTGTATCGAAGGCAGCATCATTAGGGACTTATGATCTTTGCATTAATCGAGGCAACATGGCTGAGGTATCCTCGTATTCGAGAGACATGGCTATTCTGCAAAAAACACAAGGCAACAAGGCAACAGGAAACAAGGCAAAAAAAGAGGTTACCCCAAAAGGTGCGTGGGTGCAACAATCACGTGATTAACTCTGAAATTTAATCTTATAATTAGTGACGCTAATGTAGTTCAAGGCTTGCACTCCCTAAGATTACTAACCACACAATAATATAATATGCAGATTAAGTGCCTTTAAGGCCAAGCAATACATCCTCGGAACTGTTACAAATAATATGGGGGAGGGAAAAAGAAACTAGCGGATCTGACTCAAGTAATAATTAAAGCAGAATAAATAAGGTTAAGATTTAGGGTTACCGACTATTGAGCTTTGGCGGTTGGCTAACCCTGAAAAAGCGGGAAAAGAGAAAATAAAAAAGAAGGAGTGAGTGTATTATTAATTCAAATGATAATTAGGGTTAACCCTAATTTGATAAAGAAAATAAAATAAAATAGATGTTTAAAATAAATATGAAATAGAACTTAGCTCTTGATTTGATCTGATATGGTTTGTAGTCGGGAGTACCCCTGGTACTAACCCTGAAGCTACACAAAGAAAAGAGAAAACATTTTAGTTTAGGCATGATCTTCGTAAACCATGATTAGGGTACGAATAAAATTAACAGAATATCGGTCTAATTAATTATTGGTTTTTCAATCTAATTAATTAAATCGGTGAAAAATAAGTTCGATTAAATATACTATCTTAATATATATATTTTTTATCAATTAAAAGAAAATAATTGTGATTTATTAAATTATTTAAGTAAGATAAATTAACTTAATACAATAAATGAGATCAAGTGGCTGAGAGAGTGAGGGTGCGCGCATGGGAGTATGATGGACTTGCAGCCTTTGGTACGTTGGATGAAGAATTAATGAGATCAAGTGGCTGAGAGAGTGAGGGTGCGTCGTACGCGCGAGTCTGAGAAGCATCGGATCCCACATCATTCCAAGATTCTGCGCGCCAAAGCCCATTCAAACTGGCCTATCAGATGCTGCCACACATTGTCTTCCTCGCTGGGAAATTGCAGACAGCGTTTTTACAGCGCTTTTTGCAGAAGCGCTATAAAAGGCCAAGCTTTCTATACCTGTGAAAACCAAAAAACAGCCAAAACAAACTAGAAATTTTTCGCGACCCCTCCATTGTGATTGTCCAGAGGTCATGAGTTTCATGAATTATATGATTTGTCCTAATTTTTAGTTAATCAAAAAGCCCTAATTCAAGATCCATAAACCCTAACATGGTGAATCCTCAAACACGCACATAATAAGCCAGTTAATTATCCAGAAACCATCCACACATCATAACAAACAAGTTTATGCAATCAAAACATGTCTATGCCATATGAATTAGAGTAATCGAACAAATTTAGATCCATACATACCGAGGCTAAAAGGAGGTATTTCTGGAAGTGTTGTTTGCGTGTGTGTATCCAAAAAGCTTCGAAAACCTTCCAGGATTGTATTAGAGTCTTCAAACCTTCTTGAATCGCCCTCTAAATTCGAAACCGAATTCCAAATTTTCTTGAGTTTTTTTGGACACTAGCTTAGTGTTCTTGAGGCTGTCAAAACATCCCCAAACCTTGTGAATTCATTCTGTACTTATAGTACAAAGTTTTAGGTTAACAAAACTCAACTAAATCTTGACAAATCCATGATTGGGATCTTGATTGAAATCACCATGGAAACCTTCTAAAATTAGCCCTAAATTCATTCTCCTCTTTCCATTCTTTCTAATTACGAATTTGAATCAAATCATGGGTTATTTTGATGATTGGAATGATTAGAAGCAAAAGCAAATCAAATCTTTTGCAATTTATATGATTTATTTTGATTTTAATCACTTTTAATATGAATAAAAATTCATAATAAATCAAATAAATTAAGTAAATTCGTGGCAATTGAATTTAAGGTCTTGGATAACTTGAGGATCAAGATTGGCCCAAAAAAGATTTGGCTTGTTTGCAAGAAAAATCATTTTGAAGCCCTTTTGTTCACATTTTTCTCTTTGAAATTGTCCGACTTTGACAAGGCCTATCTCCCTCAATTTTTGAGTTATAAGGGAGTTCTAGGACTTTTTAGAAACCTTGAAGAGTCCTATAACCATTGTTTTTGGTCTCATATCAAAATAATTTTCCATGCTCCTTGTGTGTTCTTTTGAAAAAGATGACTTTTGGTTGACTTTTGAAAAGGACCTATAATGTTTTGATCCATATCTCTCAAATGAAGCATTTTTAGACTTGGCATGTTAGAGAAAAAATTGTAAATAATTCAATTTCCTTCAAAATGAGCTTTGGATGGAAAATTTCTGATGTTCCATGTAGGAGTTATGGCTGGTCAAAGTTCAGTTGACTTTCTCCTATGAAAACCCTAATTTAGAAACTTTTGAAATTGTTGATTTATGATCTTTCCTTGATGAAACATGATCAATTCTTGATCAAATGGTGAATTATACTTCAATATAAGGATGTTGACAAAAAATCAGGAGTTTTGACTGTACTTTGACCACAGTTGACTTTTAGGTCAAACTAGTCGACTGTTGACTGAGTGACCAATCCTTTGTATTGAGCCCTGAATTTTATTATGGAGATAGTGTAGAGTATCATAGGCCATATGGGATGCTTTATAGCCATTGATTCATTGATTTTCCTTCAGAACAACAAAACCCTAGTTCTCTGAGCCTTGTTTAGGATACTGTGTCTTGGAGTTTTGTACTTTGATTTGAATTTTGAATAGGAGAAATAGTATGAGCAAATTTTGGGGTATGACAGCATCTTTGATGCTATATTGGTCCTATTTGATTGTGAAGTGATGGAAAATTCGTGCTCCAATGGATATGTGATCATAAGGTGTTTGTATGTTGGTTTAAATCAAGTTTGTATGCTTCATAATGCTGTTTTTTGAAAACTGTGCGCAGGAAATCAATTTCCTCCAGAGGGAAATCGATTTCCACTCTGTTTCTTGCGCCAGATTTGAAAATCTGCACTGAGGAAATCGATTTCCTCCTTAGGTAAATCGATTTCCCCTGGGACAGAATGTGTTTTTTTGCCCTTTTTATGCTTGTT
The DNA here is from genome assembly GCF_029867415.1 of Vicia villosa. Taxonomy (NCBI): domain Eukaryota; kingdom Viridiplantae; phylum Streptophyta; class Magnoliopsida; order Fabales; family Fabaceae; genus Vicia; species Vicia villosa. The sequence continues at coordinate 84,183 of NW_026705705.1, read as the reverse complement.
TTGGCTTCCTTTTTCCTCCACTTCATTAATATCATTGGATCTAGGATGTTGATAGGTTTGAAATGACCAAATCCATAATATTAGATGAATGATATTAATGATAGTATGAGTTGATTTTATTTTATGCATTTTATTCTTCTTCTCCTTCTTTTTTTTCTTTTGATCGATGAAAGTCTTAACACCTTGAGAATTCAATGGATTCTTGGTAAAGACTAGATCGCTACCTATTTTCTTTTCGTGCGGTATTGCTTTCGGAGAGTGATCTACATATCGCTTCTCTCGCATGCATTAGCACATAAAGTTTTGATCGGCCTCGTTGTAGGGTGATTTCTACATAAATCACTTGGCGATCTGCTTAACATAGCGCAATATTTCGTGTCCCGAATAAAAAAAAAAGATCAAATATGGAAGAGAATTGTATGTGGTTGATTTAAGACTTATGGAAATTTATCGTGTAGTCGCTATGATTTTATCAAGCTTCTGATAAAGTTCCATTGAATTTAAATCCGAGAACATCATTCACTCACCATTGATCTTTCTTACTAACTTTGATAACATACTTGACAAGTTTCAAGATGGTTATCTTTAACATCTAACAATTGACTTTAATTTCTGCATTTTATTATATTTCTCTTTATATTTCTCGCTTTATCGTTTTATTTTATCATTTCATCATGTTTATGTTTCCGCCATTTTCTCTTTGTCCATTTGGACGTTTATATTCTGTTATTTTCTCTTTGTCCATTTGGACATATTGTTTATGTTTCCGCTATTTTATTTTTTGTCCACTTGGACCATACTTTACTTTTATGCTAAAACACTAATAAACAACAAAAATATAAAAAACTTTTAAGGTTCTCTTTCGGACTATCGGTTACTATCCTGAGCATTTTGGAGATTCGGACTTATGGACTCAGTACCTCTGGACCCTTATTCTGTTATTACTCTGTGATTGTTCTGTCTGTCTGGCATTGGATTGTTGTCTGTTTATGTGTGCAGGTATTTCCTTGAAAGCCCTTGATGGTAAATTCCAAGGCATTGATATAAGGATTTTACACGAAAACAGCCGTTACTCTGCCCAATTTTTGTCAGAATTTTAATGCGCTTAATGCAAAGTGGTGCTAAAGATAATAAGTTCATCTGGGTCCCCAAGTGGTAATGTGTTGGTTTGGTATCGATAAGTCCAAAGGATGGGAAATCTACCTTGACTCATAATGTCAAGTGTTGGCTTCTTATTTCGGTTAGACCGTTTCTTTCCTTAGCTTTTATTTTACGTATTTGGATAGCCTCTTCATCTCCTCCACTTCTTAGATTTTCAAAATCTTCTCCCTTTTTCTAAAACCTTCTTATGTTTGCAACCTTTTTAAAACCTTTTTCTTTAAAAATATCTTTTGCCCTTAGTGGCTTTTTCTTCAAAAGACATTTGGGGACGAAACAATGCGTTACTCTCAAAGACTACACTGATTGGGTTCAAGCTAGAGCTCGCACTTTTCAGATGCCTTATTTGCTTAAGGAGCCTTCTCTACTCATTACTCCACCTTTGTCTTTCACTACTCCTGTTGAAAGTAGTGAGGGGCATCTAGAGCTCGTGGCTAAGATGAGATCGGAAAGAGACGCTTGGGAGAAAAAGTTTCATGCTTCGGAAATTGAGAATACATTTGAAAGAAAAGGATGAAATGCGTGATATCCAAGATGGTTGGTTGATGGAGAAGGGTGATCAAATCCGTCATCAAGAAGAATTGCTTCAACAACATGGTGAAAAGCGAAAGAGACCACAAGAAGATTCAGTTGCATGGAAGGAAGTTGCTGATAAGCTGATGGTCGAGAATGCTCATTTGAAGGACTTTTATGAAGATGAGTTGGAGAAGCTCCGTAGGAAGCTGCAGAGAGGAGTTGAATCTTCATCAGAAGTGTTCCCTTCTAGTTTCTAGATTTTCCTTTGTTTTGTAATTTTGGATCTTTGAATCCTTTTGTAAGCTTTTCCATTATTAATGAAGAATGTTGTTATGTTTTATGTTTTTTGCTAATGTTTACAATTAATGTCTTAAAGTTCCTTGAAAACCAAAAAAAAATAATAATAAAAATCATTTGCATTGCATTTCATGCATCATTCTGCATTTTGGTCTTGCTTCCGAGAGTATTCCCGAGGTCTTATTCAGTGTTCTTCATACAGAATTGAATCAAGCTGTCTCACCGGTATAACACTCGAGCTAACTGCAAGAAGAAGATGGAAGGTCTTGAACAAGAGAATCGTGAGCTACGTGAAGAGGTTGTTACTTTGAGATCTGGTGTGGAACGTCTCACTGCTCTGGTTGAGACATTGATGGCTAATCAGAATCAGAATCAGAATCAGGTTCCTCCTCCCAATGCCCAAGCTCAGGGTCAAGCCACTGTGATTTCTGAAATTGCTGCTACAATAATTCCTGTTGTTCCTGCTGGTGCTACTCAGCAACGTATGCCTAATGGATATCTCTGGGGCATGCCTGAAGGTTATCTATCTGTTCCTGAGATGACTCGTCCTTTGACTCCTGTTATGGTCAACACATCTCCTATTGTTCATACTGGTCCTTTTGTCCCAGAGCCCATTTATGATGCTGCTCCAAGTGAAATTCATGACAGAATGGATGGCTTCGAAGATCAGTTTGAAGAACTGCAGAAAGAGATGAAAGCTCTGCGTGGGAAAGAACTGTTTGGAAAGAATGTGCATGATCTTTTCCTTGTTCCCAATGTGAAAGTACCTGCTAAGTTCAAGTTACCTGAATTTGAGAAGTATAAAGGAAATTCCTGTCCTCAGGCACATCTGGTGATGTATGTAAGGAAGATGTCCAGTCACACTGATGATCAACGTCTGTTGATTCACTATTTCCAAGATAGTTTGACTGGAGCTGCTTCTAAGTGGTATATGGGCCTTGATAGCACCCATATTCGCACTTTCAATGACTTAGCTGAGGCGTTTGTGAAACAATACAAGTATAATATGGACATGGCTCCTGATCGAGATCAATTGCGAGCTATGATGCAGAAAGAGAAGGAATCCTTCAAGGAGTATGCTCAGAGATGGCGTGAGGTTGCCGCCCAAGTGATTCCTCCGATGGAAGAAAAAGAGATGACTAAGATATTCCTTAAGACTCTTGGTCCGTTTTACTATGAGAAGATGATTGCAAGTGCTCCTGTAGACTTCACCGAAATGGTGGGTATGGGTGTCAGGTTGGAAGAAGCTGTGCGAGAAGGTCGTCTGGTTCGGAATGACAATTCGTCTGGTGGTGCGAAGAAGTATGGTTCTTCATTCCAGAAGAAGAAGGAATCAGATGCTAATGCTGTTTCTCATGGGAGGAATAATCGATTCAGAAATCAATCTCAACAAGTGGCGTCAGTAACTCTTGTTGTGAATTCAGTGCCCGTAGCTCCTGTTAATCAACAACCAGCAAGGCGGAATCCGTATCCTCGAGTTAATATTGATCCTATCCCTATGACGTACACTGAACTGTATCCTGCTCTAATTCATAAGAAGTTGGTTCAACCAAGGTCACCACCTCCTGTTCCAGAGAAACTCCCTTGGTGGTACAAAGCTGATGCCACTTGTGCTTTTCATCAGAATGCTCCTGGGCATGATTTGGAAAACTGTTGGTCCCTAAAGAATGAAGTTCAGAGATTGGTCTGTTCTGGAATGCTTTCTTTCCGTGATATTGGCCCAAATGTGCAGAACAATCCGTTGCCAACTCATGAAGCGTCTGCTGTGAATATGGTGCATGGATGCCCTGGGAAGTATAAGATTTATCGTGTGGAACACATCAGAGGATCATTGGTAGAGATGCATGCCACTCTGTGTGAGTATAGTCATTATGAGCACAATCATGCCGCTTGTAGGATTTGTTCGGTTAATCCTCGAGGGTGTTACGTTGTGAAAAGAGATTTACAAGAGATGATAGATCAAAGGCTCATTGAGATTCTGAGGGACAGAGATGAAGATGATGTCAATGTGATCGAACCATGCTTTGAAATTCCGGAATGTGTAGAGATTGGTTATTATGGCAAAGCTGCTGTGGAATCTCTTGTGATATGTTTGCCTGGATCTGTACCTTATAGTTCTGATAAAGCTGTACCCTACAGATACAATGCCACCATGCTGGAAGCTGGAAAAGAAGTTGAGATTAAGCCGCTGTCTTCTGTTGAGAATATAGCAGATGTTAGTAGAGTGACTAGAAGTGGATGAGTTTTTACTCAGCCCCAAACAGTTGTGGATGTCCAGAAGAATCCTACTCAAGTGCCTGTGAACAATAATGATGCGACAAAAGTGAATGGAGGATCATCTTCAGGAAAGGAGATGGATGAGATTTTGAAGCTTATCAAGATGAGTGATTATAAGCTTGTGGATCAGTTGCATCGTACTCCGTACAAGATCTCTATCATGGAACTGCTGACGAGTTCTCCTGCTCATAGGGATTCTTTGATGAAAATACTTGATCAAGCCTTTGTGGATCATGATGTGACGCTGGATCAGTTTAATGGGGTTGTGAGTAATATCACTGCGTGTAACAATTTGAGCTTCAGTGATGAAGATTTGCCTGAGGAAGGGAGAAATCATCGTTGAATGTCATGTCGAAATCCACTCTTGCTAAGCTATCTTATGGTGGCACACCAATGAGATTCAGCAATGTGATTGTTAACGCTTTTGATGGATCGAAGAAATCAGTGGTTGGAGAGGTTGATTTGCCTATTGGTATTGGACCATTTATCTTCAAAATTACTTTTCAAGTGATGGACATCTTCCCTGCATACAGTTGCTTATTGGGACGCCCATGGATCCACGAGGCTGGGGTAGTTACTTCAACTCTCCACCAGAAGTTGAAATTTGTGAAAGATGGAAAGATGGTTGTTGTGAATGGAGAACAAGCTTTGTTGATTACTCATCTCTCTTCGTTTCGTACCATAGAAGCTGATGAAGTGGTCATTGGAACTGCATTCCAAGCCCTATCTGTTAATGATGAATTCAAAAAGGATGAAGCTTCCATTGCCTCCTTCAAAGATGCTTAACTGGTGGTTCAGAATGGACATTCAGGAGTGTGGGGACAAGTGGTGAGTCTGCAAGAGAACAAGAATAGAGCTGGTATGGGATTTTCTGCCTCAGACAAGTCTGTGATGAAGCTTGAATCTGCTTTTCGTCCTTAACAAGAAATGTTTCATAGTGCTGGGTTTCTACACCCGACTCTTCCAGAGGTGGACGCTATTGAAGACGAATCAGAGCCAAAAGTGCCAAACTTTGTGACCCATGGGAAGATGATTAAGAATTGGATCACCATTGACATTCCTGAGTGTACTCATGCTTCAAAGTAATTTGCTTTTATGTTTTTCAAAAATCCTTTCATTCTGCCCAAGATGAAAGTGAAGTTTGTTGGGGCTTTTTTCTGTTTGTTTCAAACATTAAAATCATCAATAAAAGTCATTTTGTTTTTGCATATACATGCTTTTTATCTTTTTGCTTTTTCTGGAAAGTGGTAACACAAAAAACCTTAAAAAAAATGTTTTCAGTTGCCATAATCTGCACGATTACATGTTTGCATATATCTTTCCTTTTTTCTGAAATAATAATCACTTGTGCAGATTAATCAATAAAACCGTTGAAAGTAATGACCCTGCACCCTCTCCTAACTTCGAGTGTCCTGTGTATGAGGCGAAAGAAGAGAGTGATGAATGTATTCCTGATGAGATTTCCCGACTGCTTGAGCACGAGGAAGACACCATTCAGTCGTATAAAGAGCCGTTAGAAGTCATCAACTTGGGTTCTGAAGAAGATAAAAAGGAAGTCAAGATTGGGGCACTGCTTGGTCAAGATGTTAAGAAGAGGATGGTAGAGCTTCTTAAAGAGTATGTTGACATTTTTGCATGGTCCTACCAAGACATGCCTGGGTTGGACACAAATATTGTGGAGCATCGTTTGCCGTTGAAACCTGAATGCCCTCCTGTCAAGCAAAAGTTAAGAAGAAGTCATCCTGATATGGCGGAAAAGATTAAGAATGAGGTCTTGAAGCAGATAGACGCAGGTTTCCTTGTCACTTCTGTATATCCTCAATGGATTGCCAATATAGTGCCTGTGCCGAAGAAAGACGGAAAAGTTCGTATGTGTGTTGATTACAGAGATTTGAATAAAGCCAGTCCGAGAGATGATTTTCCTCTACCTCACATTGATATGTTGGTAGATAGTACAGCAAAGTTTGAGGTTTTCTCCTTTATGGATGGTTTTTCAGGATACAACCAGATTAAGATGGCACCTGAAGACATGGAAAAGACAACATTTATTACGCCATGGGGGACATTCTGTTACAAAGTGATGCCTTTTGGGTTGAAGAATGCTGGCGCAACATATCAGAGGGCCATGACCACTCTTTTCCATGATATGATGCACAAAGAAATTGAGGTCTATGTGGATGACATGATTGCTAAGTCCCAGTCAGAGGAAGGGCACATGGAGGATCTTTTAAAGTTGTTTCAGCGTTTGAGAAAGTATCGTCTCCGCTTAAATCCAAACAAATGCACTTTCGGTGTCCGTTCCGGAAAATTATTGGGTTTCATTGTCAGTCAGAGAGGAATTGAAGTAGATCCTGATAAAGTCAAAGCAATTCAGGAAATGCCAGCACCAAAGACTGAGAAACAAGTGAGAGGTTTCCTCGGACGTTTGAATTATATCTCCAGGTTCATTTCCAATATGACTGCTACCTGTGAGCCAATCTTCAAGTTGTTAAAGAAAAATCAGGGATGTGTGTGGAATGAAGATTGTCAGAAAGCTTTTGACAACATCAAAGAATATCTGCTTGAACCTCCCATTTTGCTCCCTCCAGCTGAGGGAAGGCCTTTGATTATGTACATCACAGTACTTGAAAATTCAATGGGATGTGTGTTGGGTCAGCATGACGAGTCTGGTCGAAAAGAGTATGCAATATACTACCTTAGCAAAAAGTTTACCGAGTGCGAAACAAGATACTCGCTGCTTGAGAAAACTTGTTGTGCTTTGGTGTGGGCTGCTCGCCGACTAAGACAGTATATGTTGAACCACACCACCCTATTGATTTCCAAAATGGATCCAATTAAGTATGTATTTGAGAAACCTGCATTAACTGGAAGGATCGCTCGCTGGCAAATGTTGTTATCAGAATACGATATTGAATATCGAGCTCAGAAAGCTGTGAAAGGAAGTGTGTTGGCAGAGTACCTCGCTCACCAACCAATTGATGATCGTCAATCTATCAGAATGGACTTCCCAGATGAAGATATAATGTATTTGAGAGCTCAGGATTGGGATGAACCGTTGCCAGAAGAAGGACCAGATCCTGAATCCAAGTGGGGTTTAATCTTTGATGGAGCTTCTAATGTTCATGGCCATGGAATTGGCGCCATTATTGTCACTCCGCATGGATCACATGTACCCTTCACTGCAAGGATATGTTTTGATTGTACAAATAATATTGCTGAGTATGAAGCTTGCATCATGGGACTTGAAGAGGCCATTAATCTGAGAATTAAGATTCTTAATGTTTATGGAGATTCTGCGCTTGTGATTAATCAGATTAAAGGAGAATGGGAAACTCGTCATCCTGGTCTAATCCCTTACAAAGATTATGCCAGAAGGCTATTGACATTCTTTAACAAAGTTGAATTCCACCACATCCCCCGAGATGAGAATCAGATGGCTGATGCATTAGCCACATTGTCCTCCATGTACAAAGTGAACTTCCATAATGAGGAACCTCAGATTACAATCAGGTGTCTTGATAGACCTGCTCATGTATTTGCAGTTGAGGAATCAACAGATGAAAAGCCTTGGTATTTCGATATTAAGCATTTCCTTCAGACCCAAGAATACCCACTTGGGACATCAAATAAGGATAAGAAAACTTTGAGGAGATTGGCTGGCAGTTTCTTCATCAATGCTGATGTTTTGTATAAAAGGAATTATGACATGGTTTTGCTCAGATGCGTGGATAGACACGAAGCAGATATGTTGATGCATGAAATCCATGAGGGTTCTTTTGGTACTCATGCCAATGGACATTCTATGGCTAAAAAGATGCTTAGAGCAGGTTACTATTGGCTGACAATGGAATCTGATTGCTACAAGTTTGTAAAAAAAGTGTCACAAATGTCAAGTGTATGCTGACAAGATTCATGTGCCTCCGACACTTCTCAACGTTATTTCCTCTCCATGGCCTTTCTCTATGTGGGGTATCGATATGATTGGCATGATTGAACCCAAGGCTTCGAATGGGCATCGATTCATCCTGGTAGCAATCGATTACTTTACCAAGTGGGTAGAAGCTACTTCATATGCTAATGTGACAAAGCAAGTTGTGGTTAGATTTATCAAGAACAACATCATCTGCAAATATGGTATACCGAGCAAGATCATTACTGATAATGGCTCGAATCTGAACAATAGCATGATGAGAGAACTGTGTGAAAGTTTCAAGATTGAACATCACAACTCTTCGCCTTATAGGCCAAAGATGAATGGAGTTGTCGAAGCAGCAAATAAGAATATTAAAAAGATTGTGCAAAAGATGGTTGTTACGTACAAGGACTGGCATGAGATGCTCCCATTTGCTTTGCATGGGTACCGTACATCTGTTCGTACTTCAACCGGGGCAACCCCTTTTTCTTTGGTTTATGGTATGGAAGCAGTGCTCCCTATTGAGGTTGAGATTCCATCATTGAGAGTCTTAATGGAAACCAAGTTATCTGAGGCTGAGTGGTGTCAGAACAGGTTTGATCAATTGAATTTGATAGAAGAAAAGAGAATGACGGCTTTATGCCATGGTCAGTTGTACCAGAAAAGAATGAAGAAAGCTTTTGATAAGAAGGTTCGACCTCGTGTATTCAGAGAAGGCGACCTCGTGCTCAAAAAGATCTTGTCTTTCACTTCCGATTCAAGGGGCAAGTGGACTCCTAATTTTGAAGGACCATATGTTGTTAAGAAAGCCTTCTCTGGCGGTGCATTAATTCTTGCAACTATGGATGGAGAAGAGCTCCCACGTCCCGTGAATGCTGATGTAGTCAAGAAATACTTCGCCTAAAAACAATAAAAGAACAGCTCGCTAAGTTGAAAACCCGAAAGGGCGGCTTAGGCAAAAAAGAGCGTCTCGGTGGATTGAAAACCCGAAAGGGCGGTCCAGGCAAAAATTAGAGACATAAACAGAATAAAATACCCGGTGGACTGAAAACCCGAAAGGGCGGGCCATGCAAAAGTTAGGGATTCATGGCAAGTAACTACATCAGACAAGACTTAATCATCAGCAGTCATCTGTTTATCATGAGAATTTCAACACATTTCAACGGAAGCCTTTGCTTAGGAATTCCAAGTTGAGAGAAAGGACGGGGTCATTACATTTCAATGTACCTTTTCCACAAAATTACCACTTTCCAAACTTTGTAATAATCCATGGGGTCTTGCCTTTTGTAGGCTACCATTCTATTAAAAAAGTTTGAGCCTTTACCTTTTATTGGCAATCTTATTTCTTTCATATCTCTCAAAATGTCATTTATTGTTGATAGTAATTTTTGAAACAAAAAGAAAATTGATCTCAACAAAATCCTTTTTGAAATATATAAAAGGAAGTTTTACTTAGATTCATGAGTGCATTAAAAGGAATGGATATGTTGATATATTCATATGCAAAAGAAGAAGAATGTGTTCCACTCAATGCACCTTTGGCCTGGTTCGAATATGGTGTAGAACTCAACTGTTTTGTTCTCTCAGCTCCAATGTTCCCTAGTGTTGGGTAGCATTTATTCTGAAGCCATCAAAAGATTGTTATAGCAGTTTCTGCTCTAGTGTTCAGCTTGAGACATGCTTGATTATGTTATTTTTCGCACTCCATCTCTTGAGTTAATTCTTGTGTTAAGTTTTGGCAGCATATGCATCATTAACATGCATCAAAAACAGTCATACATTCACATTCACTATCATGAAGTTTACTGTCAAACAGATTGCTCTTTCATTTAGAGTGTCTTAAGTAGAAAAAGCTCACTTTCCTTGAAAATCCCCACTGAATTTGTTACTAGGTGGATAATATGTTTCAGTTATTCTGTTCAGATGTCTACGAACAGAAGACCAGTGAGTTTCTCCCTCACTTGGTCCAGTCTTTTTGGCAGTTGCTCTCCATTTGGTCATGGATTGAATTTTGGTCGCTGGATGATGAATGTTGAGATTATGCATTTGTGTTTGCATCCTCAAATCATTGAAAAAGTATTATTGATTGCTCTTCACCGTCATTGGTACAAAGGGGCATCTCTTCATACCTTCAGTGGAACGTTGGTATGTGTTATCGTCAGTGGTACAGCGGTACATTTCTTTCATCGTCAGTGGTACGTCGATGAATTATCTCTTTTTATATCATCAGTGGTACGGTGGTATATCTCTTCATACCTTCAATGGAACGTTGGTATGTGTTATCGTCAGTGGTACGGCGGTACATCTCTTTCATCGTCAGTGGTACGTCGACGAATTATCTCTTTTTATATCATCAGTGGTATGGTGGTATATCTCTTCATGCCTTCAGTGGAACGTTGGTATGTGTTATCGTCAGTGGTACGGCGGTATATCTCCTTCATCGTCAGTGGTACGTTGATGAATTATCTCTTTTTATATCATCAGTGGTACGGTGGTATATCTCTTCATACCTTCAGTGGAACGTTGGTATGTGTTATCGTCAGTGGTACGGCGGTACATCTCTTTCATCGTCAGTGGTACGTCGATGAATTATCTCTTTTTATATCATTAGTGGTACGGTGGTATATCTCTTCATACCTTCAGTGGAACGTTGGTATGTGTTATCGTCATTGGTACGGCTGTACATCTCTTTCATCGTCAGTGGTACGTCGATGAATTATCTCTTTTTATATCATCAGTGGTACGGTGGTATATCTCTTCATACCTTCAGTGGAATGTTGGTATGTGTTATCGTCAGTGGTACGGCGGTACATCTCTTTCATCGTCAGTGGTACGTCGATGAATTATCTCTTTTTATATATCATCAGTGGTACGGTGGTATATCTCTTAATACCTTCAGTGGAACGTTGGTATATGCTATCGTCAATGGTACGGCGGTACATCTCTTCATATCATCAGTGGTACGATGGTGTGTTTTCTGTTAACGGAAGATTGGCATTCTGATTCAGGATGCATATTTTTCTCATCCCCAGTGAAAGAGGATGCCCCCTTTATCATCTCCAGCAAAAGGTGATTGCTTTAACCTCTCTGGTGCGAAATGTTTTCCCCAGAGAAGTTTCTTTTCCCACCAAAGTTTTGTCTCTTCAACAAAGTCTGGCCTTCCCCAGTGAAGTTCTGCCCATAAGACATTTGTTTCCCCAGTGGAGTTCCTTTTCCTCCCCGGTGTTGCCGTGTTTTATCCTCATCATATACATTCATTAAACATTGCATAGCATCTTAGGTTCAAAAATTGTGTTTTATATATTTAAGTCTCTTCGATTTCGTCAAAACGAAGATTTCCAATCATCGTATCTCCGAATCGAAGAAACTTAAATAGTGGCATCTGTCATACCCCAATTTTTGACCCTAAGATCACACATCATTTGCATAACAATCATCAATCAAGAAGTTTCAACTTAGAACTCTACTTGTGATGTTATGCTCAATTCATCTGCAAGGGAATCATCAAGCACCCATGTTTAGTCTTGTATATATTGTTTTACTAACCAAAATACCAAAAATATTGTCTTGTGCTTTTGTGTGTTTGTGTTTTGTAGGTACCAAGTCAAAACATCCATCAAAAGGAGCATTTTTTAACATTTTCACTATGCAAATCGATTTGCATAAGGTGTAAATCGATTTACACAACTGTTTCTGTACCAGATTTACTTCTGCCATCAGTGCAAATCGATTTGCATAAGACAGCAATCGATTTGCATAACTGTTTTTGCCCCAGATTTTGCCTTTTTCAGCTATGTAAATAGATTTGCATAAGGTGCAAATCGATTGCACCAGTGCGAATTTGGAAAAATGAAGGCAAATTTCAGCTTTTGAAAGTGTTGACATCATTTGCAAGCATGGGAAGCATGACTCAGCTCTTGTATTTGATTACCTACATCATTTAATCATAAACCCTCATGTGATTGCATCAAGACCATTGGATCTCATTTTTGGCTCCAAATCCTTTTCCCAAGCCTAATTCTATTTTCCAATCCTAACTCCAAGCCACAAAATTTCCCAAGCCTAAGTGCTATAAATTGAGGCATTCCCCTCCTCATTTTTCAAGCTTTGATAGCCAAGAAAACTCTTGCTCTTTCTCTCCTCACCTCTTCCAAACCCCTCACTCAAAGCTCTCATTTCTTCCACAAAAATTAGTGAGTTACATCTTGAACCTCACTAATTTAGAGCTAAACCTCAACATAAACACTACTTTCTTCATCAATTGTGAGAGATCAAGGCTTGTGGTTGTGTGTTCTTGAAGAAGATTCAAAGCTTGTGAAAGATTTGGTAAAATTCTAGATCCTTTCCATGATCCAAGATGTGATCCATTGTTGTTTATGCTTGATGCACCTTTGGTGCTACATTGATGAGATTTGCTTGCTTACTTGATACATTTTCGTGCACAAATTGATCCAAGATCACAAGGTGTTTGGTTTTATGTTTAAACAAGTTTTCTTCTCTTGATTTGCTATTTTTTTGAAAACTGTGTTATGCAAATCGATTTACATCTGGTGCAAATCGATTTACACAACTGAAAAACTGCGCAGATTTGAAAACAGAGTTATGCAAATCGATTTACACTCTGTGCAAATCGATTTACATCTGGGCAGAATGCTTGTTTTTGTGGTTTTTGACTTGTTTTTGGTTCTAACTCATCTTCTACTCCTTTCTTTTGATATTTTCTTTGAATCACAAGTTAGAGGCCTAATTTCTCTCTAATTTCAATGGACTTAGGGCGTCGATAGGATGAGAATCCGAATCCGCAATATTAAGTAATTGAAATTATGGATGAAAGGAGCTTTTAATATGGTTCCATCTTTTATTTCTTTTTCTTTTGATCGATGAAAGTCTTTGATACCTTGAGAATTCTTATGGATTCTTGGTAAAGACGAGATCGCTCCCTATTTTTCTTTTCGTGCGGTATTGCTTTTGGAAAGTGATCTACATATCACTTCTCTCGCATACATTAGCACATAAAGTTTTGACCGGCCTCGTTGTATGGTGATTTCTACATAAATCACTTGGCGATCTGCTTAACATAGCGCAATATTTCGTGTCCCGAATCAAAAAGATCAAATATGGAAGAGAATTGTATGCGGTTGATTTAAGACTTATGGAGGTTTATCGTGTAGTCGCTATGATTTTATCAAGCTTCTGATAAATTTCTATTGAATTTAAATCCGAGTACATCCTTCACTCACCATCGATCTTCATTACTAACTTTGATAACATACTTGACAAGTTTCAAGATGGTTATCTTTAACATCTAACAATTGACTTTAATTTCCGCACTTTATTATATTGCTCTTTATGTTTCTCGCTTTATCGCTTTATTTTATCATTTCATCATATTTACATTCCGCTATTTTCTCTTTGTCCATTTGGACATTTATATTCCGCTATTTTCTCTTTGTCCATTTAGACGCTATGTTTATGCTTCTGCTATTTTTCTTTTGTCCACTTGGACCATACTTTACTTTTATGCTAAAACACTAATAAATAACAAAAATCTAAAAAACACCTAAGGCTCTCTTTTGGACTATTGGTTACTATCCCTAGCATTTTGGAGATTCGGACTTATGGACTTAGTACCTCTGGACCCTCATGATATTGTTACTCTGCTGTTATTCTGTGTGTCTGGCATTGGATTGTTGTTTGTTTGTATGTGCAGGTACTTCCTTGAAAGCCCTTGATGGTTAATCCCAAGGCATTGATATAAGGATTTTACCCGAAAACAGCCGTTACTCTGCCCGATTTTCGTCAGAATTTTAATGTGCTTAATGCGAAATGGTGCTAAGATATTAAGTTCATCTGGATCCCCAAGTGATAATGTTGGTTTAGTATTGATATTCCAAAGGATGGGAAATCTACCTTGACTCACAATGTCAAGTGTTGCCTTCTTATTTCGGTTAGACCGTTCTTTTCCTTAGCTTTTATTTTACGCAATAGGATAGCCTCTTCATCTCCTCCCCTTCTTTAATTTTCAAAATCTTCTCTCTTTTTCCAAAACATTCTTATGTTTGCAAACCTTTTCAAAACCTTTTTCTTAAAAAATATCTTTTGCCCTTAGTGGCCTTTTTCCTCTTTTTTCTTCAAAAGTTTAGACACCGTTAATTGTCGAAACAAGTGGTTATACCCCACGATTTTGAAATTGATTGATATAATGAGATCTTTTCCGCGTGAGAGAGCTAGTGGCATACTCGTTGATTTTATCCGAGTTGGAGCCCTTCTTTCATTTGCGATGCAAAGAACTCATTTGTTCTCATGCTCAAGATCAATGGCTGAGTATTTCTCTCCGACGACGATAAAGTGTTTATTCGTTTTTTTTAAATGTTTTCCCTTTTAAGCGGAACTACATTAGCTCTGACTTCTCCATTGCACCAAGGAGGTATGTAGGCCCAAAGCTTAACGCTTTGCCGAGCTTATTTTAAAAATAAAACAAACCCTTTTTTAGCACACACGACACAAATTTTCAAAAAGGTTCCTGTGGAGTACCACAGATATGAGGGGTGCTTTAAACCTTCCCCTCATATAATCAACACCCGAACCTGAGTTCTCTTTCTTGTTTTAAAAACAAAACTTTGGGTTTTACATTCTTTTCCCTTTTCCTTTGAAAAAATAAAGCGCGGTGGTGATTTCAAACGAAATATTGATTCGAGTCAATCCTATGGCTTCGATATCAGATTTTCCCCGCTACAATAGCATCTTGGTGCGGAGCATCTTCTTGTCTTCTGACCTTGAAGTGCTTCTAGCGTGATACCATGAGAACTTCAGTGCTTCTGCTTCTGATCTCAAGTTCTTCTGATGCTTCAATAGACCATGTTCTGATTCTGCTTGACCATCTTCTGATGTCTTGCGAGAGCATGTTCTAATGTTGCATACTTGAACCTTCTGAGTCAGTGCTTCTTGCGCTGATTTTGTGCATACTCTTTATATATTTCCTGAAATGGAAATTGCATAGGATAAGAGTACCACATTGTCTCAAGCGAAATTCATATACATTGTTATCATCAAAACTAAGAATATTGATCAGAACAAATCTTGTTCTAACAGGTGGAACCCCAATCAGTGGAGGCCTAATGGAAGGTGGTAGATGTTGTTACGAACCATCGTAAGAACGCTATTACATTCAATAGTGAGTGTCCGTAGAAGCTGAATGGCCTAGAACCTTTTTAACCCATCTGAGCCTTTTTAGGATGTAGCGCAGAAACAAGGTCAAGTACCAATTTGAGCTTGTTGTCATGCGATGCTACGCTCAGATGAGGTCTTTTTAGGCATATTATTGGCGCCCATGAGCAATTGTGTGTGCCGGTAGTATCCGATAGAAGATTGAAAACTCTGGGAACCTTTGTAGAACCCGTTCGGCAGGTTAAAAATTCCCTAGATCATACCTTTTTGGATGGTTGGACCCATGGCTCCATGCGCGTGACATCGAACCTGTGAACTACGATCTTATGTGACCTTGCATGCTCTTGATTGTGATTGATGCATAAACCATGCATTCATGCATTCATAAAGAATGTTCTTCACAAATGGTTTTCAAGGAACTTAGAGACTTTTTTGTAAACATCACAGGTACTATGGATCAAAAGAGAAGCATCAAGAAGTACATTTTCAGGAATTCAAGTGCGAAAGCGTTGAAAGAGCTAGCAACTTTGGTTCCTAATCCTGACAACTTCAGAAACCGTTATGGGAAATTGATCTCTATCTTGAAGATCAAAGTGGAGAAAGGGATTCTTGAGACTCTTGTGCAGTTTTACGACTCGGTTTATCATTGCTTCACCTTTCCAGATTATACTTCAACAACATGGTGAAAAACAGAAGAGACAACAAGAGGATTTATTTTCCTCTGGTAGTCATGAAGATTCGGTTGCATGGAAAAAAGTTGCCAACAAACTAATGGTCGAGAAGACTCATTTGAAGGCCTTTTATGAAGATGAATTGGAGAAGCTCCGTAGGAAGCTGCAAAGAGGAGTTGGATCTTCATCAGAGGCGTTTCCTTCTAGTTTTTAGTTTTTATGTTGTTTTGTAATTGTGAGATTTGAACCTTTTGTAAGCATTTCCATTATTAATGAAAGAATGTTGTTATGTTTTATGTTGTATTTTGATAATGTTTACAATTAATGTCTTAAAGTTCCTTGAAAACTAATAAATATAAAAATCATTTGCATTGCATTTCATGCATCATTCCGCATTTTGGTCTTGCTTCCGAGAGTATTCCCGAGGTCTTATTCGGTGTTCTTCATACAGAATCAAGCTGTCTCATTGGTATAACACTCGAGCTAACTGCAATAAGAAGATGGAAGGTCTTGAACAAGAGAATCGTGAGCTACGTGAAGAGGTTCTTACTTTGAGATCTAGGGTGGAGCATCTCATTGCTCTAGTCGAGACATTGATGGCTACTCAGAATCAGAATCAGAATCAGGTTCCTACTCCCTCCAGTGCCCAAGCTCAAGGTCAGGCCACTGCGATCTCTGAAATCGCTACTACAACAATTCTTGTTGTTCCTGCTGCTGCTACTCAGCAACGCATGCCTAATGGATATCCATAGGGTATACCTGAAGGTTATTTGTCTGTTCTTGAGATGACTCGTCCTTTGACTCCTGTCATGGTCACTACGTATCCTATTGTTCATACTGGTCCTTTTGTCCCAGAGCCCATTTATGATGCTGCGCCAAATGAAGGTTTGGGTATTCACGACAGAATGGATGGTTTCCAAGATCAGTTTGAAGAATTGCAGAAAGAGATGGAAGCCTTGCGTAGGAAAGAATTATTTGGAAAGAATGTGCATGATCTCTTCCTTGTTCCCAATGTGAAAGTACCTGCTAAGTTCAAGTTGCCTGAATTCAAGAAGTACAAGGGAAACTCCTGTCCTCAGGCGCATCTGGTGATGTATGTAAGGAAGATGTCCACTCACATTGATGATCAACGTCTGTTGATCCATTATTTCCAAGACAGTTTGACTGGAGCTGCTTCTAAGTGGTATATGGGCCTTGATAGCACCCATATTCGCACTTTTTATAACTTAGCTGAGGCGTTTGTTAAGTAATACAAGTACAATGTGGACATGGCTCCTGATCGAGATCAGCTCAGAGCTATGATGCAGAAAGAAAAAGATTCCTTTAAGGAATATGCTCAAAGATGGCGTGAAGTAGCTTCCCAGGTGATTCCTCCGATGGAAGAAAAAGAGATGACTAAGATTTTCTTGAAGACTCTTGGCCTGTTTTACTATGAGAGAATGATTGCAAGTTCTCCTGTAGACTTCACTGAAATGGTGGGTATGGGTGTCAGAGTTGAAGAAGCTATAAGAGAAGGACGTCTGGTTCAGAATGACAGTGCATCTAGCATTGTGAAGAAGTATGGTTCATCTTTTCAGAAGAAGAATGAATCTGATGCTAATGCTGTTTCTCATGGAAGGAACAGTCAATCCAAGGGAAAAGCTAGTCATCAACCTCGGCAAGTGGCGTCAGTGACTCCCATTATGAATTCAGCTCATGTGGCTCCGGCTAGTCAACAACCAGCAAGACGAAAGCCTAATTTTGATCCTATCCCTATGACCTACACAAAATTGTTCCCTACTCTAATTCAAAAGAAATTGGTCTAAACAAGGTCACCACCTCCAATTCCAAAGAAGATTCCATGGTGGTACAATGCTGATGTTACTTGCGCTTTTCATCAGGATGCTCCCGGGCACAGTTTAGAAGATTGTTGGGCTCTAAAGGTTGAAGTTCAAACATTGACTCGTGCTGGTATTTTGTCTTTCCGAGACATTGGCCTTAATGTTCAAAACAATCCCTTGCCAAAGCATGCATGAAGATCTATTAGTGGTAGCCCTGAAGTTTGAAAGATGTTTCCTTCAGCACAAACCCAGATGGAGAGAGCCTTCTCAGTTTTTTTAGTATTCTTACTGTTTGTTCATTTGTAATATTTCTTGTTTTTCAATGCACTGTTTGCATGAAGAAACTTGTTTGTGTTTGAATGCTAATACTAATGCAATGATAATGTTTGTCTTTAAGTAACCCATTTGTTTCACTCATGTTTATTTGTTTTTATGCATTATGATACCAATTGCTTTTGCCAAACTCTTGCTTATGCAAAGATTGGATGGAGGATGATGATCTGAAAATGCAAAATTTCTGGTTGTATGCTTTTGAATAAGACCCTACTGATGATGTACATGCATTGTTTCAAATTCCCAAACACCGGAGATATAAGGAAGATAATCCCTTGTTAACCCCTTTGAGCCTTGAAGTAGGAGTTTCTTTTCTAAATTGAAAAAACCCTAATTTTTTAACCTGGGATAGGGTAGTGTTCAGTTGATTTGACCAAGTGTTCAGATTTCAAAAAGGATTGTGCATCCAAGGGTCGAGCACGTCATAATCACATCAAAGGCTGGATTATGTGAAACCACAATAGTTATCTCTCGCGCATCAAAAGGCTGGAAAATGTGAAACCACAATGGTTATCCTCCATCCGCCAAGGAATGAGGCAGTCACAACCCCTTCAACAAGTCAAGACAAAGTCAATATCACACGATTTGTTCAAATCAAAAGAATGAAAAAAAAAAGAAGAAGAAGCTCGCTAAGTCAGAAACTTGAAAATAAATGACTTAGGCAAAAGTTAGAGCATCCCGCTGGACGGTCAATTCAAAAGAATCAGTCCAGGCAAAAGTTAGGGAAAATAAAAGAAAATGAAAAATGAAAAGAAAGGACTACAAATCAAAAGTCCTCAACAAAGAACAAATATGTGTGAATACAAAAACAAAGACAAAGAGGTGACTGCTACTCCCAAGAAAGTTTCATTGGATCCTTAAGGTCACAAAATCCTTTTGAGATATGAATACTCATGTCGAGTTAACTGAACATAGGGATGGAGAACATCACGAAGATGGGGTGGGCTAAATAAACTTTGAGCCTAAAAATCTTTTTTCTCAAAACCATGAACTAGGCCATGTTACAACCCTCAAAAGCCCTAATTGAAGCAGGGTTTATTTCGAAAGCATACTTAAACAAGAAAGCGTTCCTGACTCCTATTGGTCATGTTGAAAACTTGTGTTGGTATCATATGCATAAAAAACAAAAAAATCAATGTCATACCTAACTAGTGATTCATTCACAAGGTTTTGCGACATCTTTTCAATAAAACTTCAAGACTTACATAATTGTTGCATTTTAATTATCATTCTTAGAATAAACATTTTTCTGCTTGTAAACATTTGTTTGACATCCAAGAAGTTTACATCTGATCATCAGTAGAAAAATAAAACATTGCCAAGGGCATGTTGTACTCCCTGTATAATACTTTTACAAGTTTGATTACCATCATGGGGCAAAGCTTGGAGACTCTGTCGAGAAAAAGAATGTTCCACGTGTAGTCAATCTGGGGTATTTACGTCGAGATTCGACAAATCTCTCCAATAATTTGTTGATCTGGGGCAGGTTATTCCAAGTCTTTATGATGCCAAGGATCTCTATGAACCTTTTTGAGGCAGATTCCTCTCATAGACCATGTAGTCTGGGGCAAGTTGTGAATTAGAAGTTACCTTGATCACCTCATTAGCTTGAAGTACAAAGGTTGTTACCATGATCAATCCGGAGTATGTCACTCTCTACTAAGAAGTTTTGAGACAGCAGTTGACTGTTGGGTTTTCTTTCTCACCTTGTGTTGAGTTTGAACTAAAATCCCCCGCATGTTAACTCTTTTGCTATTATGATAACTTTTTATTTCCCCTGCAAGTTCAGAATGGTGATCTTCTCCAAGGAAATTTTCTCCGACCTCCCGTAGTAGAGCTTGCAAGGATTGGTTGTCCAATCCTTTGTTAAGAAGAAGATGATTGGTAAATTCCTCGCAGAGATTGATAGTTCCCAAAGAGTTTGCTTGGTGTGTATCTCCAAAAAGTTTTACCTTAGTGTGGAGTTCATGATGTTATTCCTTCCATGGATGTGTGGATGTTGAAGTTTGACTTTGGGTCTTTTCCTCTGTCAGAAGCTTTCTCTTGAGCCTTCTAGTAGGACTCTGTTCCTCTAGGTAGTCCGTGTTTATCTGCAGTTGCGTTCCTAGCATGGGTCTTCAGAAGGATTTTCTTGATATCTCCAGCTTATTGAGATTCGCCGAGTGTCTGTTTGTACTGTGATGTCTTGTCACTTCCTAGTATTTTTGTGTTTGTTTTGTCAGCATATACATGACATTTATTCATTCATACATACAACATGAAAAAATATATTCATATTCATCTAGCATTTCTTAATGTTTAGATACCCCACGATTTTGAAATTGATTGATATAATGAGATCTTTTCCGTGTGAGAGAGCTAGTGGCATACTCGTTGATTTCCATCCGAGTTGGAGCCCTTCTTTCATTTGCGATGCAAAGAACTCATTTTTTCTCATGCTCAAGATCAAAGGCTGAATATTCTCTCCGATGACGATAAAGTGTTTATCCCTTTTTAAAAACCTTTTCCCTTTTAAGCGGAACTACATTAGCTCTGAATTCTCCATTGCACCGAGGATGTATGTAGGCACAAAGCTTAATGCTTTGCCGAGCTTATTTTAAAAATAAAACAAACCCCTTTTTTACCACACACGACACAGATTTTCAAAAAGGTTCCTGTGGAATACCACATATATGAGGGGTGCTTAAAACCTTCCCCTCGTATAATCAACACCCGTACCTGAGATCTCTTCTTTTTGTTTTAAAAACAAACTTTGGATTTTACGTTCTTTTCCCTTTTCCTTTGGAAACAATAAAGCGCGGTGGCGACTTCAAACGAAATATTGAGTCGAGTCAATCTTATGGCTTCAATCTCAGATTTTCCCCGCTACAGTTGGGTTTTGGGGGAGCCATGAGTAAGAGAGAATGAAAGCACCAATGATAGATAATTGCTACTTGATAAAACTAGATCTAAGTTCCTAAGGAAGAAATAAAAAAACAACTTCAGAATTTTCATAACATTAATGAGGGGAATCCCTAACAATATATAGTTAGGGTTTTGTTAAAACATAAAAGGGCCATGGGCCAGCAGACTAGGAAAATAGATGTAAAGTCCAAGAATTAACTTCTAAAAACACCTCCCCTAATAGTAATAGTCTTTTAGTAAGACATACTTTTTCTTGTTTCTATTGGGCCTTGCTGTCTTCTTATGAAAAATAGTTAAAGACGAGGCCATAGAAGAACAAATAGATACGATACAACACAAAATAACAACTAATATATACTAAAGTTACAAAGTTATCATCTTTTATGATGAAAAGAAGGGCCAACGAATCTATAAGAAATGACGGAACTTTCCTACTCAAAGTATATGCATAGTCTTTTATTTTTTATGTAAATAATCACCATCCATACCTTTTAATCTTTCAGGCACTACTAAAAAAAATCCCCTTTTGTGACCGAACTAGAGACTGGAAGAATTTAAAAATGGTCATTGTGCAGTTTTGCGACCGATAAAGTGATCGTTCTATTTCAGTTAGAAAATTGCTAGTCGCTAAAATGGTCATTAGACCAATATTAGTTAAAACATGGTTTACAACGTCTTCTGAGATTTTACATCAATTAATTTGAAGTTTCAACATGAGGGAATACAATGTCAGAGAAACAATGAATTTTATCAAAAGGATGTGGTAGGGGTTAAAAATAGGAAAAATTGACACAAAGATCATGGGTGTTCCTTAAAAATACCCAATTGGGTAATACAGAAGCGCAAAGTTTTACTTTAAGATAAGCACAAGAATGTTGAAAATGTTAGGTATAATTCTAAGTTTAAGGATAGATCATTGAGGGATTCAACAACAAACTCGACAATAGGTAGTGAAAGGAATCCAAATACCATAATCTGGGTAAGTGATATCATATATATAAAATCCAAAGAGAGAGATGGAGAGAGGGATAGGGGGGAGAGAGATAGAGAGAGAAAAGAAACTACTCGCATATTTGGTCATCAGGCGTGGGAAAGATCATTGCTCATACTTCATGTTTTCCAAAAATATTCAGAGACTCAAATTGTCGTAGGCCTTAAGGGCCTGAGTAAAAGGACCAACATCAAAAAAAATTGGCTAACACTATCCTCCTAAATTGCCAACTTAAAAGGTACGACAAGTTCATTAATAGGATAACAATGAAGGTGGCCTATAAAGACTAACTCAAAACGGATGAGTTAGAAAAGGTTATTTCCTTTCCAAAATAAAGAGTTCCCAATTACTTTTGGCGTGAAGACTTCTATGACAATAAGGAATGATAAACGATAGGGGACAAAGAATCAACATTTTAGTGGATGAAGGCCAATATCAGCAAAAGAGAAATTTTTTATCGTCGTGAAGGGTAACTGAAATCATTGTAGACAAGAACAATATCCACTACAAATAAAGGCTCAAGATATCGTCGATAAACACAAAGATAAATACTATGATCCTAAATTCTTTAAAATGAAACAAAACTATAAGAACTCACTAAGAATATCGTCTCCAGACCATGGGTGTTCCCAAAAACACTGGTGGGTATGAAACATGGCACATAATATCGAAGTGCAATTTTTTACTCTAAGATAAGCACAAGAATGTTAAAAATATTGAGTATAGTTTTAGAGAGAGAGAGAGAGGGGGAGGAATCCACCCATATATCTGGTCATCAGGTTTGGGAAAGATCATTACTCATTCCTCAAGTTTCCCAAAAATATTCAGAGACTCAAAGTGTTACACACCTTCGGGCCCGAGTAAAAGGACCAACAACCAAAATAAAATGGCTAACAGGATTCTCTAAAATGGTCAACTCAAAAGATATAACAAGTCCATCCTGTTGACCAACACAGACATATGACTAGTAAAAATACAAGCTTCCATCCATTTCATCTACCTATCTCCAAAATCCATTCTATTCATCATTTTTCTAAGATATTGACAAGAAACGGAATCATAAGCCTTTTCAAAGTCCACCTTTAATCAAATATATAAATTTTTTAAGAAAATCAAATATAGAAAAACTTCAAAACAAATAATAATACAAATTAGCATATTCATCAATTATAAATTTATACATTTAATTTTCTACTAAAGAAACAAATTTTTTGAAATTTAGTTGTTTGACTAAACAAATTAATCAAATATATAAATATTTTAAGAAAATCAAATATAGAAAAAATTCAAAACAAATAATAATACAAATTAGCATATTCATCAATTATAAATTTATACATTTAATTTTCTACTTAATAAACAAATAATTTGAAATTTAGTTGTTTGACTAAATAAATTAATCAAATATATAAATTTTGTAAGAAAATCAAATATAGAAAAACTTCAAAACAAATAATAATACAAATTAGCATATTCATCAATTATAATTTATAATAGGTATTACATCAATTAATTTAATAATATAATAATTATTCTGCGAATATAAAATTCTATAAATTCAATCATTTTTGCATATTGTGAAAACTAGTTGCAGCTCTTAGGTTAATAGTTGGGGAGAAGTTCTTTTGTTTTTATTTTTTATTTTCTATGGATAACAGAAAAATTCATAGATGTTTTTCTTGTGGTAAAACTTTTTCAAGAGTTAAAGCCCTGAATGGTCACATGAAGGCCCATAGAAATGAGAAAAATAAAGTGAGGAAACAATGGATCATTAATCTCAATCAACATGAAGCAAACCAACAAGGAGTCACCAATCCAAGTCAAGAAATTGAAGAATTAGATTTGGAATTAAGACTTGGTCCAAGTAAGGTTAAGATGGATTTGAGTCTCAGGTTATAAATAGATGGACTTGAGTGGTTTAATTGTTTACAGTTTTATGATGCAACATAATAAATTCTCATGTAATCATTTTGAAGAATGAAATAGGATGATTTTGCATTAATCATATAAATATGATATATATGGAAAATGTTTGTTTTGATTGAGTCATTTATGTTAACTAGTCAAGTTTGTTTTACTTCTACTTCGAAATTTACACGCATTGAAACACAATATATGCGAATCAATTCGTCCACAGAATTTAAGTCTTTTGAATTCATTATAGTATTAATATTTGAGACTGAAACAAAATTTAGTATTTATTATAGTTTTGATTATGAGGTACTTCTACTTGGGCAACTATGTTTTGATTATGATAGACAAAGATTACTGCTGGCTGCTGGTATCCATATAGTTTTCAGAATTTCATTACTCAAATTTGTGGGACTTTCGATATTAACGGTGGGCAGTCCATGGTCCAATCGATAGGCTCTGATACCATATTAGAGTTTGACTCAACTCATCATTACAAAACAGGTTGATAAGGTGAGGAGTATCACTCTATATAAACTATTTTTAAGCTCTATGTCTGATCAATGTGGGACTTAGGATATTCCTAACAGCTTGAAAAATTGTCTATGAGGCATGGACATAAAATTTTCTATTTTGTATTATGGATATAATTCCAAGGATACATCTCGATTTACTTTTCATTTTTCCTTTGTGTGCTTTACTTCACGAGACCCTCTTCATCTTTTTGACCCTTTACGCCTTATTGTTTTGGTCGGTGAGATTTTCAATCACTATTCAGTGTTTTTTCATGTGAAAGAATTCCGTAATAAGGACATACTCAACCAAGGGATACCCTATGATTGCCCCTCAATCCAGATTTTGGCCTGGAATGCAGGGTGATTTGAATTGCTCTTAGATAATCATATTAGCCTCTCTGATAGCAAAATGAGAAGAGAGGTCTTCTTGTTGTTAATTTTGCAGGTAACGTCCCGGAGGAGGTGGTTAAAAGGAGAGCTAAAGCGGCGGAGTCTTTTTGGGATAATCTCAATAAGAAAGAAGGCTTGCTTAGACTAAAATCTAGACAAACGTGGCTCACGGAGGGAGATCGTAACTCAAGTTTTTTTCACAAATCCTTTAAGAGTAGGAAAGGAGGAAATGTGCTTTGTTCTCTTGTTTCGGAAAGAGGAAGACTAGAGGAGGTGAAGGATGTCAAAGATTTCATTCATGACCACTTCAATGATTTCTTCAAAGAAGAGATGGAGTTTAGACCGGTTCCTTTTTTTCATGAATGGAAGTCCATCGGGAATCCGGAGAGAGAGTGGTTGGAGAAGCCGTTCTTGGAAGGGGAGGTTAAGGAGGCCATTTGGTCTTGCGGTGGTGATAAGAGCCCGGGGCCGGACGGGTTTACTTTGGAATTTTTCAAGGGCTTTTGGGATCTCCTGAAAGGGGATATCATGTTGCTTAGCTCCGATTTCCATGGTAGAGGTACGCTTGTCAAATCCATTACCTCTTCGTTCATTGTTCTTATTCCTAAGAATAATAATCCTCAAGGTTTAACCGAATATCGGCCTATTTGCTTGGTGGGGATTCTTTATAAAATTCTAGCGAAGTTGTTGGCTAATAGGCTTAAAGTGGTTATTGGTAACTTGGTGTCTTTGAATCAAACCGCTTTCGTTCCGGGGAGGAACATGATGGATGGGGTTCTTTTAATTAACGAATTGTTAGATTGGTCGAAAAAACGAAGAGGAATTGTTTCATGCTTAAGGTGGACTTTGAGAAGGCCTATGATTCCATCTCTTGGAATTACGTTAGATTTGTCATGAGGAATATGGGGTTCGGTGAGGTTTGGATGAGATGGATGGATTCGTGTGTGTTTTCTAGTTTCATGTCCGTCTTGGTCAACGGAAGCCCTACTAAGGATTTTATGGTTCATAAAGGTTTGCGCCAAGGAGATCCGCTTTCTCCGTTCATTTTTCTTTTAGCTATGGAAGGTCTATCTAAGTTGGTCGCTAGGTCGGTGGAGATAGGTGACTTCAAACCTCTTAAGTATGGTGTTAATGGCCGAATTGACATTCTTCAATTCGCGGACGATACCATCATTATAGGGGATCCCTCTTTTGACAATTTATGGAGTTTGAAGGTTTTGTTGAGAGGCTTCGAGCTCGTATCGGGTTTGAATATTAATTTTGCTAAAAGCAATGTCTATGGCTTGAACATTAGTGGTGCTTTTATGAATACCGCAACCAAATTCCTTTCGTGCAAAAAAGGCGACATTCCGTTCTTGTTCTTAGGCATCATGGTAGGGGTGAATCCTAGAAGAAAGAGTTCTTGGGAGAGAGTGCTAAATATTTTGAGATGTAGACTTTCTTTGTGGAGAGGGAGAAATATCTCTATTGGTGGAAGAGTGACTCTTCTCAACTCGGTGCTCAATGCTATCCCCTCTTTTACTCTATCTTTTTACAAGGCTCCGGGCTTGGTAGTAAAAGAGATTAGAAGTATCTTTAGTAATTTTTTATGGTGTGGCAATGTGAAGAACAAATGCGTGCATTGGGTGGATTGGCACACGGTTTGTAAACCGAAAGAGAAAGGAGGTTTAGGGGTGAGAGATGTGGAGGAGGTGAACACAGCTCTTCTTCTAAAGTGGAGGTGGAGGATTCTCAGGGAAGACAAAGCCCTTTGGAGTGATTTCTTATCTATGAGGTATGGCGTTCCGAAAGTTAAAGTGTTGGCTAATGGGGGGTGGGCTAATGGTCCTAAGGATTCTCTATGGTGGAGGGACGTCATTAATAACGATTTTATGGACTCAGTTAGCGGTGACGATATGATGGGGTGTGTGAATAGTATTGTGAAATCCGGCATAAACGTGTCTTTTTGGTTCGGGTTATGGACTGGTGCTGATGCAGCTATGGCTTGTCGGTTTTCGGCGATTTTTGCAGCTGCTATCAATCCGTTGCATACTGTTGATGAGGTGGTTGGCTGGGAGGAGAATTCTCGAGTTTGGCTTTGGGACAGAATCGTGTCGCCGCAGTTTTTAGCATCCTGCTCAGCTGCTGGCAGCACTCTTTTTGCTCAATGGCAGCTGTTTCAAGCGTGCATCAGTGCTGTTTTTTTGGAGAAAGACGTGATGGATTGCTTCTCGTGGTTGCCTAATGTTGATGGGCTGTTTTCTGTGGTCAGTGTGTCTGATCTAATGGCGGCAACAAAGAAGCGGTATGGACCCCAACTGTTTTGTCGGAATTAAAGGTGGTTTAGAATGCTTTTATCCCGAGCAAAATCCAAATTTTCATGTGGAGATTGTGTGTTAAAAGACTTCCAACCAAAGATGCTTTGAGCAGAAGAGGCATTGTTGACATCTCCCATAATCTTTGTTGCGAGTTTTGTAAGGCTATTGCGGAATCTCTGGAACACTTGTTTTTCTTGTGCCCGGTTTCTAGGACTGTTTGGACCCGTATTTTCCTGTGGTTAGGAGAGGACATTCCCTTTTTGTTTGATGAGTTTTTGGATTTTGGTGGCTTCCAAGAGTAGGTGGTTAAAGCTAACATCCGTAGGAAGATCAATTCGATTTGGATTGCTACTGTTTGGAGCCTTTGGAACCTGAGGAATTTGATGATTTTCAAGAAGGTTGATTATAGCTTCGACAAGGTGTGCTTTAACGTGATGTTTCACTCCTGGAGCTGGTTGTATTCACATAATCCGCTCTTGTCTAGTTGTTTCTATAATTGGTACAAATTTCCTTTGGATTGTTTTCCTTCGGTTTAGTCCGTTCTGTTTGTAAGGGTTGCACCCCTAGTGCGAGTTGTTATAATCAATTGCTTATTTAAAAAAAAAAGTCTTTGAGATGCCTTTCGGTTGCACATCCTACTATCGCAATCTTCAATAAGCCTTATCCAATCTTTCTTGAGCTTGCAGAAGATTGTCAATTCCAAGTCTCTATCCTAGTCGGCTTTAACTCTATAGTGAGTCGTTCTTCCCTTGATAATTGGGCAGAGTCTGATGGGGAATATCAAAATAAAGCCATTAACTTGGCTATGAGCGTAATACATTCAGGGCGTGAATATTGACCACACAAAGGACCCAAGTCAACAATGTAGTTGGCACCGACTTCTAAAACTAAAGTCAGAATCCTCAATGGATCAAGAGGAAGAAGAATCACAACCAAAGGAAGAAACGAGAGTCACCTTCACCATAATCAAAAAATATTGCTTCAAGATGTTCTTCGAATGACAAGATCACCCAAGTCTTATCTTGTTTGGGCAGTGGAGAACTCCATCCACCTTTGTTACAATCAGCTTTTTAAATTAAGGGTTTGACAAGATGGATCGTAGTAACATCGAATCGGCACTCAATGAACCAACTTCTCGTTACATAATCCTCTTTATAACATTTTTACCTGCAATATCACCTGCAAAATAGTTAAAGATGTGGCCATAAAAGAACAAATAAATACAACACAACACAAAATAACAACTAATAAATACCTACAGTTACAAAGTTATCATCTTTTATGGTGAAAAGAATGGCCAAGGAATCTATAAGAAATAGTGGAACTTCCTTACTCAGAGTATATGCATAATCACCATCCAGATCTTTTAATATTTCAAGCACTACTAAAAACTTCGTCTTTAATGACCGAATTTGAGATCGAAAATACTTAAGAATTAGTCATTATACAATTTAGCGACCTACCAAGTGACCATTCTGTTTCAGTTGAAAAAGTATTTGTTGCTAAAATGGTAATTAAACCAACATTGGTTAAAAAGCGATTTACAACGTCTTCTAAGATTTTACACCAGTTAATTTGAAGATTCAACATGAGGGGATACAATCTCAAAGAAATAATGAAAATTATCAGAAGGACGTGGCAAGGGTTAAAAATAGGAAAAATTGGCACAAAGATAATGAGTGTTCCTTAAAAACACTAGTGGTTATGAAACATGGCACATAATATTGAAGTGCAAGGTTATTGAAAACTATTGAGTTTAGTTCGGAGAGAGTGAGAGAGATAGAGAGAGAGAGAGAGAGAGAGAGAGTAGAGAGGAGGAGGAGGAATCCACCCACATATGTGGTCATCAGTTTTGGGAAAAATCGTTACATTCCTCGGGTTTCCCAAAAATACTAAGAGTCTCAAAGTGTCGCAGACCTTCGGGCCTGGGTAAAAGGACCAACAACCAAAATAAAAATGGCTAACACGATTCTCTAAAATGGTCAACTCAAAAGGTACGACAAGTCCATCTGGAGGATAACAATACAGGCCCCCTATAGAGAATAACTCAAAAAGGATGAGTTAGAAAAGGTTGTTTCTTTTACAAATTAATTAATTCCCCGTGACTCTCCATGTACGGACCCATATGACAACAATCAATGATAAACGAGGGGGGACAAAGAGTCGATGTTTTGGTGGGTGAAGGCGAATATCACCACCACTAAAGCAAGTTTTTACCACCATGGGGGGTAATTTAAATCATTATAGACAAAAGATATTGCCATTATAAACAAGATTTCATTATATAGTCGATAAACATAAAGAAAAAATAAAATTATCTTAAACTATTAAATAAAGAAACATATATAAAAGAACTCACTAGGCTGCTAGTGGAAAACTTTACTACTGGGCCATGCGCCCTTGGTGATAACAAAGCCCATTCAATTCATAAAATATCAAACAAAGTCAGAAAAACCTAAAAATAAAAATAACATAAAAAGTCTAGGGCAAGGAAGATTCGAACCCGAGACCTATGGCACAAGGAGACTAAAGGCGCACACTCTATCACTGAGATGGTGATACATCCAAAAAAACCAAAATGAAAACAATTAATTATATTTTCAAACGAGTTTCAAAGTTCAAAAATGAACTTCATATTCAACCTTTGAACATTCAAAAATATGGATATCTTAACTCTCTCTAAACTCAACCATTCTCAAAACCATAAACATGAAAGTTGCTTCATTTTTTATCAGGATTTCAAAAATGTATCATTCACAAGTTAATTCTAACAATAGCTCAACAATTTCTCAGAAAACTATAAGAACCCTAGAATTTCAAAATCAAATTAAATGGCACATACAAATGATAAATGAAAACTAATATGGGGTTAATAATCCTCACATGATTCTAAACAAGATAAAATCGAGTTTTACTCAAAATGGTACCTTAATCATGGAGTTTGAATTTGAAAAAGCGTACCTCTGAAGTGGAGATCGAGAACTGGAATCAAGCACCTCCCGAAGTTGTTTAATGATATGGAAATCTTCCTGGGACCTTCCTGAAGCTAATGGTATACGTAGCTTGCTTTGATTCGTGCCAAAACTCTCCAACCAAGACAAAGTGCAGAGGTCTGTTTGGTGATTTAGAAAGTGATTATGGGATTTTTATAGATGTGTAGTGAGTGTTTAGACAAGTTTTATGTGATGTATATAAGGTGTTTGGAGTGAGAAATCAGAGATTGCTCAAGTAAAATGAAAATTGAGTGTTTAAGGTTTTGAAAACTTGCTACAATGGTGTTCTTGTGAAAATTTTGATGTGTGGAGTTCTAAGGCTCGCCTCTCTATTTATAGAGGCTCCAAATGGCTCGTGTGACTTACAGAAAACAACTTCAGTTCATATGGAATGGTAGTTTTATCAATTGGTTTTTACAAGTTTCAAAAACGTGGCTTGCTTCATGATGAAGAAAGAAGTGATTCAAGGGATGTGCCATGATTTTGCTGAGATTATCGATTGATTTTGAATGCTTAGATGAAGTAATATCCAAGCAAAATCAGTTTAGAAAACTTTAATCAAGAGTGGTTGAAGAAAAGTGATCTTTATGGAAATGGATATGAAGCTTTTTTGCAAGTTCATCCATAAATGGTATAATGCAATGGAAAATGTAGGCTTCAAGAGAGGTTTGAAGAGGTAATGTAGGCTTCAAGAGAGGTTTGAAGAGGTAATGTAGGCTTCAAGAGAGGTTTGAAGAGGTATGGCTTGGTTTTGGACATAACTTTAAACATGAAATGGTCTTGCAAACAACTTCCATGGTGCCTTCTTCCTTAATTCAAAACTCACAGTTTACACATGCTATGGAGGAGTTCATGTACCTTTTGGAAAGCCCTAAACATCTTCTACAACTTTGGTGTTTGGAGTTTTCTAAAATTCTCAAGGGATCTTGACTGAAATTGGCCTCAGAGTTGCTTACTTTTAAGTATCAAAAATTGATTTTATGGAATTTTTCCAAGTGTTAGAAATAGTTAGCAACTTCATGGCTTTATAACTTAAAATTCGTTCATTTGTGAACAAATCTTCACAGTGTCAAAGTTGTAGATCTTGATTTCCTCTTCAATTAAGGCTTTGGAGCACAAGAAATGGCCAATTATTGAAAGGTAGAACTTACGAGGAATAGGTTAGGATTTCTGTGCTTAATGTGAGCCTCTCTAATATCATTGTTGATAGTAGAATAGGACTTATTTTCAGTTGTAAGTTATGTCATGCATTCATAAGCTTTTAAGAATTAAATGTATGTATGTCACTTAGGTATCGTTGATACATTGTTCTAAGTGTGTGTTGATTGTGTTTCAAGCTATTGTTCTTTATCGAAGCTTTTAAGCAAGATCAATTATTCTTGATTAAGAGGTTATTTATGTAGTGTTTCTAGTAATTGAAGATTATGGTAAAGGATTGTCAATATCAGTAATTGGGATTGTTATTGATAGACATCACTGCGGTGATTGGGAGTGAGACGGGTTTCTCTTGTCTAGGAAGTTCTCAGGTAGAAGTTGCACTGGGTAGGGATTAAGTGAGAAGTTGTAAACCGAAGGTTGTTTAGCTTAGAATTGATACTGCTAATAGTGGATTTCCTTCTTGGCTTGGTGGCCCCTAGAGTAGGTATTGTTTATACCGAACTAAGTTAACAATTTTGTGTGTTCAATTACTTTCAGCCTTGTTCATAAATCATGGATATCTGACCATTGTATGTTGTTCAGAGATCAATGTCTCGACATCTCTTAGGACATCTGAGATTTGATGACCAGAATTTGAGTTGACAACTTGCAAACCAAGTAAACATGGTGACAATAACTTTGCTGATGCACAACTTTACAGGTCCATAGAGGGAGCACTGCAGTATGTAACTTTGACTCGGCCAGACATTCCATTCAGTATGAATAAGGCATGTCAATTTATGCTTAGTCTTTTTGACACTCATTGGGCAGCTGTTAGAAGAATGCTCAGATATTTGAGTGGTACAGCTAATCATGGACTTCTATTGTCACCATTTGTTTCAGCTCCAAAATTCTTCCTTCGTGCCTATCGTGATTTAGACTGGGCTAGTGATCCTGATGATAGAAGATCGATATCAGCTTCATGCATCTTCTTTGGGCCTAATTTGGTCTCATGGAGCTCTAAAAAGCAGTCCTTGTCGCTAGATCTAGCATAAAAGCTGAGTATAGGTCTTTGGCACACACCGCCTTAAGCTATTATGGCTAGAGTCCTTACTACTTGAACTTCACATTCCATTTCACACACCAACACTTCTTTGCAATAATTTGAGTGTTGTTCTGCTTTCTCATAATCTAGTTTTACATGCCACGACTAAACACATTAATTTGACATCCACTTTGTCAAGGAACGAGTTGTAGCTCAAGAGATGATAATTAAACAATGTGTCTACAGCTGCTCAGATCGCAAATACTCTCACAAAACTGCTTGGTACATCATCCTTTCAAGAATTGAAGAGCAAACTCAAGGTTATTTCTCAATATCAACTCCTTTTAGTTTGAGGGGGGGCTATTAGAGAAATTAAAGAGCATGCTTCTTTTCTTTGGTGCTATCATGGAAATCATTGATTGGCCTTGTGAAAGTTAGTTAGGCAGTTAAACTATGTTTAACTGCATTGTTATATAACTTTATACATAACATATTCTTGTATTCGATAATGGTTTATGCATTGATTAACACTTTACTCTTCACTCTTTCTTCTTCTCCCATATCTTGATTACTGTGTGATATGGAGTCAAAGACTCATCTCTAATAATTCTGATTGAATCTTGATCTTACCGAGCAGATCAGATGGCCAGCACCAATGAAGGCTTGTAGTTCCGAACGGTTGAGAGGGGGAAAAAAGGGGTTGTACCTGCAAGGCACTCCGATGCCAAAGTAAGAATGTGTTCCACAAGGTACAACAAAGTGAGAGAATTTTTGGGGTAAGAAAAGATTACCTTGCCCTCTGTGTAGAGAGGACTATTTATAGGATGCTCTTGTGCGGATTAGACTCCTCCTTCTGGGGCGAATATTTAGGTGTCACGCGGGTTGGTTGTTTACCGGGCACGAGGGTTTCTCGTGGTCGGTTACCTTGGGAGTATGCACGGAGCAACCGGGCAGAATTTACCACGCGTGGTCTAAAGTGTATTGAGCTAAAGGCTGGATTGGCCCAATTAGATAAATTGGGTCGGTCCAGAACAAATCTAATTTGGGAAAAATTGATTTGGATCAAAAAGCTTCTGTCCATTTTGGAAAGATTTGATGTTTTTGTTGTTATTTTATTTGAATTTGATCAGATTTATTTTAGGTAAAGTTAGGGGCCCGTTTGTTTTGGTTTTTTTTTTTTTAAATGACTTTTATAGTGGTACATAATTTTGTGAAAAAAAATTTTACAAAGAAATTTTTTATAAAAACTTCAAATGAAAATTTTGTTTGAATAAATATTCTTAAAATGTAATTTTAACTATTTCAACTATTTGTGGCAAAAAATTTGGATATCAAAATTTAAAAAAATCACTTAATTTTGAAGCTATTTCAAATAGATTTTCATAAAAAATCATTTTTGAAATACAACTTTTTGAAAAAATTGCAATTTTGACTACAGCTATTTGAAAACATTTCCATTCATTCAACTATTTGAACCAATTTACACCGTGAACTTTGATTCTCATATACCTGGCAGATGAATGGAAAGAGTTGATTTTGGAGATTTGATTTTGTTTTGAGGATTTGAAGCAATATTGAGATTGGGTGTAATTTTGGAATGGAAATTTGTTCTCTGATGTTGTTCCCCGTGAGGGGTCTGTCTTTTAATGAATTTGGTTTCCATTCAAAAAAAAAAAGTTTGGCCTAATTTGGAACACACGTGAAAAACAACCCCTTGCCATTTTGATTTTTTCTTTATTCTTTGATTCATAATAATATAATAATAAAGACGCCAAGACATAAAACTAAATGAAACTGAAAAAAACTAATATCTAATTTTTTTTAATAAATAGTAATAATATGATGAAAATTTTTCCTAGTAGTAAATAAATACTAATAACATCTAATAATAATTTTTTTTAATTTTTTTAAATATTAGTAAATACTAAAAGGAAGAAATAATTGTTCAATAATTTTAAAATAAACCAAAAAAAATCCAAAATAACAAACAACTAAAATTGAGAAACAAAGTTCAAACAAATATATAAAAATCAAATTCTGTCCTAATGAGTTGTTAAATCCTAAAACGTTACAAAAATCCTACTAGCATAAAATTATCTTATTGCTATATACAAAAGCGCTTTTCCAGAAAAAGCGCTCTCCTAGGCCACCCTACGAGAGCGCTTTTTCCAGGAAAGCGCTCTTATAGGGGGGTCTACCAGAGCGCTTTTTCCAGAAAAGCGCTCTTATAGGGGGGGTCTACCAGAGCGCTTTTAGAAGCGCTTTTGTTACCTACGCCAGCGCTGGCTTTCACAGCGCTTTTAAGCGCTTTTAAAGCCCAAAAAAAGCGCTTTTAAAGCCCCAGCGTGTTGCAGTGTGTCTCTAATACCGAGCCCTCTTTCTTCTTTAGATTTGCAAACTTGGTTCCAACTCACCCAACATATGCTTCTCTGCCCTTCCACTCCCTTCCATAAAAACTTCCTTTGAATTCCAATGAGCTCTTTAATTACCTTTCTAGGGGCCCTATAGAGAGACAAAGAATGCAGTGGTATTGCATTCAAAACAGAATTGATCAACAGAACCCTTCCTCCTATCGACAAAAACCTTCCTCTCCATTTATCGAGCCTCTTTCTCACATTCCTCACCACATCCTTCCACATACTAATCTCGGGCTGTCCCCCACCATAACTCCTAATAATTTGAAAGGAAAGGCCCCGACACCGCAAGCTAGGAAGGACGGAGCAATCTGCATACTTGTATCGTCAAGATTTATGCCGTAAATGTTACTTTTGCAAAAATTTACCTTAAGGCCAGACATCAGTTCAAAACCTCTTAGCATCGCCTTCAAGGTCCACAGATTTCGATTCACACCTTCTCCGAGAATTATCGTATCGTCCGCGAATTCCAAAATATCAACAATATTGTTGTCTCCGAACTGAAAACCCTTGTACTCTCCCACATCTACTACATTTTCCATAAGGCAAACCATTCCTTCCATCACGATTACAAACAGTAGAGGTGATAGCGGGTCACCCTGCCGCAATCCCCGTTCCACCTTGAAATTGTCCGTGCAACTACCGTTTACCATAACTGACATGTTACTCACGAAAACACACGCCTCAATCCACTTAAGCCAAAGATTACTGAATCCCATTCTTTTGAACATGAATCTTAAATAATTTCAGCTAACACAATCGTATGCTTTCTCGTAATCAACCTTCAAAATCAAGCAGCTCCTACCTTCCCTCTTAGCCATGTCAATTATCTCGTTAATTGACTACCATAACGCCATCCAAAATATTCGTGTTTCTTATGAATGCCGACTGTTAAATGATTTTATTAACTAATTGATAGATGATACTAAATCAATTGTAATATTATCTTTTATGATTTTATTTAATTCTATGTAATATTTTCTATTTTTAAAATAGAAAAATGAATTATAATGTAGATATTATAAAAAAAATTAAAAAATAAAGACTCTTAAATGCAAATATGATATTTTATTTTTGTTAAAATTCCCCAATTAAACTTATATATTTTATTATTCATAAGAAAACACACGAATGAGTTTGATTTCGTAAAATGTCTTGTAAAAGTGAATGCAAGTACCTTCATAAATCTAGCTATAGGAACTATAATTGTCATTGGAAAAAGGGTTGGATTTTGGTAATACAAAGCTACTGCACCATTATACTCAAAAGGCTTGATTCCATTATTATTGATCAAAGGGCGATGAAAAAACTATCTCAAGTGCGATGAACAAACTATCTCTAGGGTAAGGATGGACGAAGCAAAGTTTCTTATAAAGACAAGTCATAGGTATATGATCAACGAAGATTGCGTTATCATTATGGATGGTGAGTCTTACAGATGCTTCTTGAAAGAAGAACCTACTCCAATTCTCTTTAATGCGACGGCGAGAATTGTTAGGGAAGAGGAGGAAACTGAATATTCCTCATCTCCGGCGGAAGCCAATACTCATGGTTAGGAGAGTGGGATAATGATGTTTCTAAGGTACCTTTGACTAAAGGTTCTGAGCAGATGGAGACAAGTGATGAGGTTGAAGGGAGTAGGGGGGCTGCAATAGGGACAGGTGGAGCCTCTAGGATGGAAAATCAGACTGCAAGCGGTGTTAGGGAGATTGTTACCACAATTGTTGATAACGTGGTACCTGCTGTTGTATTATTGCCAAATAACGTATCCTATGCTTCTCATGCATTTAATGCATTAAATTTTGGTTATGATGATAGGGGGTAACCGAGGGAAGTGGTAAGGGTAGTAGCAGTTACATTAAAAACACTTTGGATATTGGCAGTGATGGTGGGTCCCCGGTTTCTAATAAACAAATGTATTTTTGTCCTGAAAGTTGGCCGAAGAAAAAAGGAGAAAGGCCAACTAGCCCAATTTCTTTTGAGTCAGCATGCAGAAAGTTATCCTCTAAGCCTAAGAGGAATGCTTCCAAAATCAAAAAGAAATTTGTAAGGAGTTTTCAGGACCTAGGCGTGGGAGTGGACTCTTCCCCTTCTTATTTCGCCTGCATAGCTCCAAGGAAAACAAGCAGCTCGTACCAGAATTTGGCTACAGAAGCGAATCTGGAGGTCGAAGAAGAAAACATATCCGAATGCTACGTTTCCTTGTTTGGGTCAGTTTCTTTCAGCTTTAAAAAAATAGATTTTTTCTTTGTATTTTTGAAAATAGATTTTCTAAAACCGTTTTTCAAAATATTACAAGTTTTTTTATATTCGCTTTTTCTAACATGAAACATTAGTTTTGACATCTTATAACATAAACATACATAATTGAAGACCAAAACTTAGTCAAAATCATAATTTTTTCAAAAAGTTGTATTTCAAAAATGTTTTTTATGAAAATCTATTTGAAATAGCTTCAAAATTAAGTGATTTTTTGAAATTTTAATATCCAAATTTTTCCACATAAATAGATTAAATACCTAAATTCTCATTTTAAGAATAACTATTCAAACAAAATTTTTATTTGAAGCTTTTATAAAAAGTTTCTTTGTAAAAATTTTTTTCACAAAATTTGGTAACACTATAAAAATCATTTTTAAAAAAAGCCAAAACAAACGGGCCCTTTTGTCTCATAATGATTCTGAAGTGATGCATTGTAATAGTAGGATCATGAATCCATCGAAATCAGAGGTGGGTAGGAAGATTTGGAAATCTATTGCTAGACTAGGGGTGGTTAGCGGTGTTGATGATAGTTCTTCTGTTAACATGGTTGAAGAAATGGAAATGAGAGACAAATTGGGGTTGAAGGGGTCGAAGACGTCCAAACTGCCGTTATTATGAATTTATTGTATTATAATATAAGAGGAGGAGGGAGCTTATCCAAGAGAAAGAGAATCGGTTTCCTTTTAAATTCTAGTAAGGTGGATGTGTCTTTCATTCAAGAAACCAAGTTGGACTGGTTCAATGATAGTTTAGCCAAAATATTTTGGGGAGAAGGTGAGTTTGAGTGGTCAGCCAGTAATTCGGAAGGAGCGTCGGGAGGTATGGTTATTTTATAGAGGAAAGGTTCTATGACAGTTAATTATAGTTTTTGTGGTCAAGGGTATGTTGGTATTAACATTTTTCGGGATGGTTTATATATTAATTTGGTGAACATCTATGCCCCTTGCAATGTGGTTTTAAGGAGAGGGGAGTGGAATAGTTTGGTTGATAGAAGGTTTAAAAATAGGAATGAGGAGTGGTGTGTTGGAGGTGATTTCAATGAAGTTTTGAGTAGGCAAGAAAGATTGGGGAAGGAGCTAATTACAAACAAAGAGGTATGGATGATTTTAAGGAATTTATTGAGAGGATGGGGATGATAAATATTTCGTGTGTGGGAGGTAAGTTCACGTGGTTCAAATATAATGGGAAGGTGATGAGTAGAATAGATCGTTTCTTAGTGTCGAATAACTTGATTGATGCTTGGGGAGTTATTGATCAAAGGATTGGTGTTAGAGATTTATCGGATCACGCTCTCATTCGTCTTAATTGTGGGAGCATTGATTGGGGACAAAAGCCGTTTAGATTTAACAATGCTTGGCTCAATCATGCTGATTTCAAGGACTTTATTTGTATCGAATTGAAGATTGAGTGGAGAGGAGATTTCATCTTATTCGAAAAGCTAAAACTTTTGAAGGCCCGAATAAGATTGTGGAACTATGAGGTCTTTGGTTGGATTGATCTAAAAAATAATGAAGAGGTGGAAAAGATTAACGATTTGGACTTTTCTTTGGTGGATAATTTCGGTAGCCACATTGATCCTATTGTAGATGCTAGGAGGGAGGCAACTAGTGAGTTTTTGAAAGGTCTTCTTGTGAAAGAAAGCATGCTAAGACTAAAATCTAGACAACTTTGGTTGAAGGATGGTGAAAATAACTCGCGCTTTTTCTATAATTCTATTAAGGAGCGACGAAGGAAGAATGCTATAACGAGGTTGGAAGGAACGGAGGGTGTGGTGGAATGAGTAGAAGAGGTTAAAATGGAGGTTAAAAATCATATTGAATGCTTCTTCAAAGAAAATGATTTTAGGAGGGCTGTTCCGGAAGGTTTGGACTTTGCTATGTTGGATGAAGTCGATAGTGCGTGGTTGGAAAGACCATTTTCGGAGGATGAGGTAAAAATAGAGGTTTGGAATTGAGATAGTAGCAAAAGTCCCGGACTTGACGGATTTACTCTTGAGTTTTTCAAATTCTTTTGGGAAACGGTCAAACTGGACGTTGTTAAATTTGTGGCGGATTTTCATGATAAGGCGAGACTTATGAAAGGTTGCACTTCGTCATTAATTGCTCTTATTCCTAATGTCAAGAACCCCCAATCTTTGACCGAATATAGATTGATATGTTTAGTGGGTTGTTTGTATAAGATTCTTACGAAAGGTTGCACTTCGTCATTTATTGCTCTTATTCCTAAAGTGTGATAGGGATGTTAGTTTCTTCAAATCAAACGGCTTTTGTCCCGGGTAGAAACATTTCGTACGGTGTGTTGGTTATGAATGAAGATATGGACTTAGCTATAAGAGAAAAAAGAAGTTGTGTAGTTTCGAAGGTTGATTTTGAAAAAGCTTACGATCGGGTGAGTTGGAAGTTCTTAAGGTTTGTGTTAGTTAAAATGGGCTTTGGCACAAGATGGTTGAGATGGATGAAGGGAAGTATTTTCACTAGTGGTATGTCTGTCATAGTCAATGGTAGTACAACTAAGGATTTCATGATTGAGAAAGGGCTTCGTCAAGGTCATCCCTTATCTCCTTTTTTATTTGGTTTAGCTACGAAGGTTCTTACGGCTTTAATGAGAAAGGCTATCACTAATGGAGATTTTAGGGGTTTTAAGATCAATGAAGAGGTGTGTGTGAATTTGTTACAATTTGCGGATGACACCATTATCCTATCGGAAGGTGATACCGCGGATTTATAGAACATAAATGCTATTCTTAGGGGATTCGAGTTAATGCTGGGCTTGCGGGTAAATTTCAACAAAAGCAATATTTACGGAGTAAATGTGGATGATGGTTATCTTGATGCAGCGTCAACTTTTCTAGCTTGCAAAGTTGATAGGCTTCCTTTTAAATTTCTTGGCGAGAAGGTGGGCGATAGTCCGCGGAAGCTAATAATGTGGAGGGATTTGATCTCGGTGCTAAAGAAGCGTTTGGCCATTTGGAAAGGAGTCAATCTCAATATAGCGGGTTGTGTGTGCTTAATCAATTCCGTTTTAAACGCCATTCCCATATATTCTCCCTCCTTTTACAAAGCACCCTCTAAGATCCTAAAAGTAATTCGGGAAATTTAATCTAAGTTCTTATGGAATGGGAGTGAGTCCAAGACACCTATCCATTGGGTGTATTGGGATACCGTGTGCAAATCTCAGGAAGAAGGCGATTTGGGTGTTAAGAATGTAGAGATTATGAATGTTGCTTTGCTTATTAAATGGAAGTAGAGGATATTACTGGATAAAGAGGCGGTGTGGCGTAATATCCTTGTTGCTAGATATGGAAATGTCAAGTTAAAAGTCCTTATTGGTGATATCTCTGTTGTAAATAATCGAGACTCAATATGGTGTTCATCAACGCGCGGTGTGATTCTATTTCGATTCCTGAGGCTGGCAATTTTATGGTGAATGGCTGGCAGTGGAATTCTGCAGAAGAGATGTTTCACAACAGCAGCAATTTCAGCCATCTTTGGCATGAGCTGTGTGACACTCTTCAAGACTTTTTGCCACTGGAAGATGCTCTGGACAACTTAAGCTGGAACAACAATTCAGAAGGAGTCTTCTCGGTAAAATCTGAAGGTGGAGAAAAACACAAGAAAGGGGGGGATCGAATTGTGTTCTTTATAAATTGAAATTCCATTTCCTTTTCTTTAACGTCTTTTCTTTCACTTAATCATCTGTTGGATTATGCTTTAATGTTGCGGAAGCATGAAGAATACATAACCAATAAGATGTTCATTTTAACTTCTAAAGGATATCAGAACTTCTGACTTGTTCAGTACAGTTCTGCAGATTAAAGCTTGGAAGTTCTAAGTTAAAATGACATGTGCAGAAAGTAAAAGACACATTCATTTTTTATCCTGGTTCACCTTCTAACTAAGGCTACCTCCAGTCCACCTTCTTCACGTGATTTGCCTCTCAACAGAGGTCTTAATCCAATATAACCAAATCATGATTACACCTGCACGATCCTTCGTCGTGACTAACAACCTGCACAGCCAACTGCTGTGACTAACCATCTGGACAATGACCCATTCAGTGATCTCCACGAGATATAACGTCCATTGACTCAGGAACCCTGCACAAGCCAACTGCTCGTGACTAACTGCAAAGGACTGTTCAGTGATCTCCACGAGATGTAACATCCCTTAACTTCCCGCACAACCATCCTATTGTGATTAACCCCACACAACAAACCATTGTGACTAACTTCTGATAATGAACCGTTCAGGGATCCCAGCAGGATATAACTTTTAT
Source organism: Vicia villosa (assembly GCF_029867415.1). Taxonomy (NCBI): domain Eukaryota; kingdom Viridiplantae; phylum Streptophyta; class Magnoliopsida; order Fabales; family Fabaceae; genus Vicia; species Vicia villosa. Next base: position 42,897 of record NW_026705705.1, on the reverse strand, counting down.
CTATCTTCCGGAGATTACATGTGTGCTTCTTAGTAAGCAGATTGTCTCCTATTCTCAATACATATGTTTAGGACTCACTGACTAAACGTCACTTCTGGAGCCTAAACAATCTATCATAAGTTTCCTAAGATATAAGACACTACGAGCAATAACTCTATGTGTTTTACAGTTAATAACAAGAACAGTACATAGTCTTGTGGTCTTCTATTCTTGAACTCCTGGATGAGATCTTCTTCATTTTCTGATAAGCATATTAAGAGACAACGCTCTTGTGTTGAAGGCTTCTTGTCATGATCTTCATCTTCAAATCTTCTTAAGCATATTTAGAGCAACAGCTCAATTGTTGATTGCTTCTGATTTGATCTGCACTTCTTCTTTCTCCCAAGCAGATTTAGAGCAACAGCTCTATGTTGATTGCTTCTAGTGGTCTGGTCTTCTCTTATCTGAGTAAGGAGATTAGAGCTTCAGCTCTTGAAATTAATTCCTTCTTGTAAGATCATCTTCTTCTTATCTACTTAAGCATATATGGAGCATCATCTATCATCTTGATTGCTTCTCGTGAGTAGATCTTTATCTTCTTCTTGACTACTGATCATAAAGCTTGTTACAGCTGATAACACATTTAATGATTATAAGCAAACATGAAACACTTCTTTGAGCAACAACTCAGTGTATTCAGTTTCTCAAGTCATTTAATGTGAACAATATATGCATTGATCAAGTATTAGTGAACTTCTGATAACTCTAGTGGAGAATACTTCTTAACAGCAGAGATTTCTTCTTGCTTATATTAGGCATATGGTTAGTGTATCATAACACAGTGGATTATCACCTACTAAGTATGTGTTGCCTCTTGAGGAACTTCTGATGCATGGTTTCTTGAAAATATTTATCAGCTTTTCATGCTTAGCTCCTTATACTGATTTTCTCTCTGGATCTCTCATTTTTCTGCTCTCAGTAGATGTATCCTAGATACATGCTTTGGTGCTCATTCTAGATGCATACTTCAGATGCATACCCAGACACATACCAGAATGCATACCTTCACATTTTGGATCTTGGTATATTTATAGAGCTTGATATGTTACCGTTTGGATCTAGCCGTTGAGATTTGTTTGAATATTGCTTTAAATGCTTCGTCTAGATTGAGCCTTTTGTGACAAGTGTTGTTCTTTGGCAGAACCTTATCCTTAGCTTGATGATTATAGTGGATGGCATGTTTCTTTTGGTTAAGCTTGTCTTTCCAATGCACTGCATGTGGGTTGTGTCGCTACCGCAAAAATTAACAGAGTCGCCACTAACATATTTATCCTGAAAAGGAAGGGAATGCCAGCAAACCAAAAAACAAAACAACGGTCTCACGACCAGAGAAAAAGGGTAAGGGAGTCGGTTACGCGAGGGGAAGGTATTAGCACCCCTCACGCCCATCGTACTCGATGGTATCCACGCATGTGTCTAAATCTAGGGGTGTGTAAGCAAACTACGCTAATCTGGACTAAAATGAATGCAGAATGTAGGGAAAAGAAAGGATTATGCTCGCACGGGCCCTACCCCGCTGCCTACGTATCTGTTTTGCAGAATCAGAGCTACCGTAGCTCGGCTAACTAATTTCTGTTTGTTTTGTGTTTTTTAGGTGAACGAGTTACATTCACACTCCGCTGCTCGACCTTTGGAGACTTAAGCTGGGAATGGAGCGGAAATAACAAGCTCTTAAGAAAAGAAAATCAAAGAGTGTGGTTTGTGTTTTAAAGAATGCATGAGGAAAACCTAAGCTAAGGGGGAAAGCTTGCTACCTAATGTTATCATACAAAGGGTATCAGTCTAAACTAAACTAATCAACCTACGGGGGGAAAAAGGGAAGCACACAATAAGCACACAAACGAGCATCCGCTCGTAAAGCAAACAAACCAACGGCACTGGCCGAATGGTAGAAAAGCGGTCCCGCCATAGCCAAGGGGAGCAGCTCAACCCAAGTCAACCAAGCATTAGACCTCGCGAAAATGATCGGGCCATAGACAAGAAGGCGGACCCTTCTCAGCAACCAAGCCGTCACGGATCATAAAGGAAAACGGTGCGTGCGTACACCGAGCATCAACGTCGAGTGACATGAGCTATAGGAAAGGCGGGGGTCCGGTTGCATGAACCCTTTACCTGACATACTCGATAACAAGATCTTTTGCACGTTCGGAAGCAAACAACGCGAGGCGTGCGCATACCAAACAGACTCGATGAGACTAGGCGGGGGTTGATTGCTAACCCTTTCCGCATGCCTTCCATGAGGACTTAACGGAGTGCCATATAGGACTTATTACACCGTGACTCCCTGCCGCAAAGCACAAATGTAAACACACCAACAAAAACAGAGCCTCTTTCGAGGGCTTGGCCAGATGCATGTCTAGGTCCTACTTCTCATGTTAAAGGATGATGCAAAAAGCGGTAAAAGGGACCAGGAGACAATACCGAACGGATAGCAAATCCGCAGTGAGCTAACAACGTAAGCAGAACTAAGAAACTTCACGTAATCTAACATCCAGCAAAGCCAGGAGTCCAGCATAAGCGTCAAAGCGATGCGGTGTGAAAATAAATCACAACCGCTATGTGGTGCGTATAAAACACAACCACACAAGCAACCTGCAAGAAATACAATCCAGACAATACAGGAGTATACATCTCAATGAATGAGAGATCAGATGAATCGCCTCGGGAATAAGTTCGTGTCCCACAAATAAAGTGGAACACGATGCAAATCAAGTCGCATCAGAAGCGAATTCGTGTCCCACAAGTAAAGTGGAACACGAAGCAAGTCGAATCGCAATCAAAGGCTCTCTCGAAGTACCTCGCACATCTCAACACCCAAATCAGTAATAACAAGGAGGCATGCACCCGCCATAGAAAATAATAGAAATTAAATTCTAAGTAAATTCTAAAACAAAATCTAAAAAGAGAAAATTGTTTTTTTATGGCATTTTCAAAGAATAAGAACAAAACTATGTAACAAAGCAATTAAATCTAACAAAGAAAATACATGTTTTTGGTTATTTTTATCAATGCGAGAAATCTAATCAAACATAATATTTTTCATGGCATTTTCTATCTAAAAACTAACAAAAATAAGAGATCACATGTTTTTTGTATTATCTATACTAAAAAAAAATGGATAACAAACTAGCTAAAAAAACTAAATCTAATATGAATTTTTATATACACAGGGGTCTAAAACTGAAATAAGGTGCAAGCTAGCAGTTTGGGCGCAAGGCCCAGCCAGAATTGGCCCAAAAGTGTTTTTTGTTTCAGCTTCTCTATGTTCAAAAACGATGGTGGTGAGCTTAGGAGAGGTGTGGCTAGCATTTTTGGCCCAAAGTGTGGTCCATGGATTCTCTTCAGATTTTTTATACCATTTATTTTCAGTTTCTATCAATTGATTAATCCACTAAACAAAAAATACTACTCATTCAATTCAGATTAATCTCAATTACTGTCACTTAATTACACATTAATCAAAAGGAGAGCTAAAAATGGGATTAGGGATTTACGTGAGATGAATGTCCAGGTTCCTCTTCTTCCTTCTCACTCGCGGCAACCGTACTTCTCTTCTTCTCCGGCGATCGTTATGAACGCCACCGTGAGTCAACATCACACCTTCTTTCGATCTCGTCTTCTACTCCCTCCGTTTCTCCTTCTCATCTCTCTCGATGTTGCGTTGTTGTCGTCGATTAGATCGATGATTGTAGATGTGTGATGAAGCAGTGATTGATTGTTGTTGCTTGAAGGTTGCTTCAGTCAAGATGATGATTCTGTGTTCTTGTACTTTACCGATTCAGAGAGGTGGAGAGGATTGGAGATTGGAGAATGGCGAACCGATTGCGACTCAGATTTTCTGCCGATTGGAAATTTGCGGTGAAGATCGAAGGTGCGTTGAGTCTTTGATTCTGTTCTGGTGAATCGAAACGTGTTTGAAGATTAGAGAGTTTTGTGGTATCGATGCTGAGCGGTGATGAAATTGAAGATCGGAGTGTCGAGAGAGACGGTTCTGCAATTGCCGAAGAAGATGAAGGTTGTGATGAAGATCAGAATCGACGGAGGGAGCCTTTCTGAGGGAAGGTTGAATGGAGATGAAGATGAGGATCGAGAGAGAGCTTCAAGAAGTTTGTTACCATTCGGTTAAAGGTGAGTTTTCGTTCCTTTTTCTGTTATGCTCTGAGTCCAATCTCTTTTTTTTTCAGTTTCTGTTATCTGAGTTTTTTTTCAATCCATTTGGTTCCGATTTCTTTCTCCTCATGAAGTTGCTGAATCCGTTTGTATGGAAACTGTTTTTTGATTCTCTTTCTCTGCAGGATTTGGCTTACCATATACAGAACCGGTTCAGTCTCGGTTTGGTTTAATCTCACAGCAACTCACGGTTTACAGCTAGGCTGCAGTTTGGCTTGGTTTTCTTGCAAGAATATGATTATCTGACTCTTTGTAACTGAATTTTCCTTTGAATGTGTTATTGACTGTAATGGATTGGACTTGGGCTCTTGTGAATTTTGTTGTAATTTTTGTAATGAAGTGTGTGGACTTTTCTTGAATTTGAATGGATGATAACCATAATGATGTGTATATCTTTAACAAATGATTGAATAAAATTGAATGAAATTTGCATCAACACTTGAATGAATATTTTTTTGATGAATAATCGGTCATGTCTTAATCTCTTAAACTCGTAACGTGAATATCAAGGAATCTCGTGCAATTGCTTTTAATGGAACCTTCTACGCTTTTCTTCAATTTTCAAATTCCAAGTTCACCTTAAACTTTTACGTGAAAGTGCCTTCGAAACGAATGTTGAATCAATGGGCTTGTCTTAATGATCACACGTGACAATTAAATCTTGCTCAACAAGTTTGCATATGTCTCGGCAAAGCTCACGCACCATAATCACCCTTTAATTCAATAATCCTCGGTTGAACCGTCTCGAAAACAAAAGACACTCTTTATTATTTTTCTTGATTTTTGGACGACGAAATAAACGTCTTTGATAACTTATAGCTCAAATAAAGAGGGCAAATTTTGGGGTGCAACAGCTGCCCCTATTCAAACTTCTTGAACCTGACGAGCGAGAAACGAAAGTTTTGAACCGTCGAGGTGGAAGGAGATTGAATACCAGAATGAACTCGAAAATTTGCACTCTTGATCAATAGAAGATTCCATCTTGCAATAAGAAGGAAAATACCACCCCACAAGCAGGGAGAAAAAAACCTCAATTGATCTGGATAATTAAATAAGCTCCAACTTGCGATAAGAAGGAACGGGCAACCCCATTGCTGAGGGAAAAAACTTCAATTGGTCTGAGCACCAAGAGAAGGTCGACATCTTCGGTTGATCTGTGTATCAAAGCGAAATAGATGTCTTTGGCCGACCTGAATATCGGAAATAAGAATGTCTTCAACTGATCTGGGGACATCAGGACTGAGCAGACATGTCTTCTTCTGACGAAAATAAATCGTCAGGTGGGTGGATATCCTCAACTGATCGGAACCATCAGGAATGTGTCCTTCTACTGATCTGGGGGCATCAGGAAGGAAATGGATATCCTCAACCGATCTGGGGGCATCGGGAATCTTAAAGAATGCTTTCAACTGATCTGGGGACATCAGGACTGAGCAAGCAAGTCTTCTTCCGACGAAAATAAATCGTCAGGTGGGTGGAAGTCCTCAACTGATCGGAAACATCAGGATTGTGCCTTCTACTGATCTGGGGGCATCAGGAAGAAAATGGACCTCCTCAACCGATCTGGGGACATCGGGAATCAAGATTGTCTTCAACTGATCTGGGGACATCAGGACTGAGCAGACATATCTTCTTCTGAACGAACTAAATCGTCAGGGAATGGATATTTTCCGACTGATCTGGGGCATCAGAGGGCTTGCTCCTTCGGAAGATCTTAGAGATCCGGAGGCGGTTCTTTCAACTGAACTGAATTTCAGGATAAGAACAAATATCCTCAACCGATCTGGGGACATCGGGAATAGGAGCGTCTTCAACTGACCTGGCGATATCAGGAATAATAGACAGTCCTCTTCTGATGAATTAAATCATCAGGAGATATCTCCGACTGATCTGAGGCATCAGTGGGCTAGCTCCTTAGGAAGATCTTGGAAGATCCGGAGGCGATTCCTTCAACTAATCTGGATATTAGGATAGGAACAAATATCTCTTCCGAACTGTGTACGCCGGGGAAAGAATGCCTTTAAACTGATCTGGACATGATGCCAGAAAATAAGTAGGACAATCTTCATCTGAAAGACAAAGTCAATCAGGTAGACATCTCCATCTGATTTGATGATATCAGTGGCTTGCTCCTTCGAAAGATCGACAGAGATCCGGAGGCGGTTCCTTCAACTAATTTGAATTTCAGGATAAGAACAAATATCCTCAACCGATCTGGGGACATCGGGAATAGGAGCGTCTTCAACTGACCTGGCGATATCAGGAATAATAGACAGTCCTCTTCTGATGAATTAAATCATCAGGAGATATCTCCGACTGATCTGAGGCATCAGTGGGCTAGCTCCTTAGGAAGATCTTGGAAGATCCGGAGGCGATTCCTTCAACTAATCTGGATATTAGGATAGGAACAAATATCTCTTCCGAACTGTGTACGCCGGGGAAAGAATGCCTTTAAACTGATTTGGACATGATGCCAGAAAATAAGTAGGACAATCTTCATCTGAAAGACAAAGTCAATCAGGTAGACATCTCCATCTGATTTGATGATATCAGTGGCTTGCTCCTTCGAAAGATCGACAGAGATCCGGAGGCGGTTCCTTCAACTAATTTGAATTTGAATATTAGGATAGGAACAGATATCTCTTCCGAACTGTGTGCACCGGGAATGGAATGTATTCAATGGATGAATTGACAATCCTCTTCTGATCTCAATATCAGGATAACGCCCGTAATGATTAGGCGAATATTGCTCTCTGGGGGAGCATTTGAAACTTGATAACTTTCCTGCAGAAAGAAACAGATATGATATGATTTATGCATGATGCATGCATGAATGTTTATGGAATAATGTTCCCAAGAAGGCAGACGCTATACGCTTTTGAGAATGCTATGCAAATGATGCATGATTCGAACGTTGCTTGGGGATACAACGGAGGAGCACTGATTTGCTGAAGAAGTCCTGGAGAGAATATGGAACTCTGCGAGGAGGACAAGACAAGTGACCAGAAGTCACAAACTGCGAGCTGGCAAAGATGGATCAGAAATCTGCTGGAGATGATCAAATCTAGACGCGAGCTCTGGCTGGGGAAATAAATCCTGCTTGGGGCTATGGACATCCCAATTAACTGCTTAGGGAATACCCTGGCAACTTCACTAGAGAAGCAAATTCTCGACATTCTAGGGATGAGGAGATAAGGCAAGTCGTGGAGACAACTCTGATGGGGAGTAACCAACTTGCTTGTATAGAACGCATTCCGCTGGGGAAATCCTTGACGGAATCAGATTATGCTGAGGATACATGTGAACCTCTGCTGAGGAAAGATTCAGTGGGGAAGATGAATACTTCTGCATAACGATCCACTGAGGAGATGAGAGATCCGCTGGGGATAAGGAACTTGACATAAGAACCTTTTATTATGGCAACTCCACTGGGGAGTAAGATGACTCTCTTGGGGAAAACAGGTCAATCTGTTGGAGAGAGAAGCGCTCTACTGGGGAAAATGAGGCATTCGGGCAAGGAACCTCATTAAGAGCTTGCTGGGGAATCAGATACCATTCTATCATGATTCAACTGGGAGAAGATATTCCACCATGGAACAAGACTCATGAAGCACGGAGATTGTATTGAGATGTGCTTTGCTGAGGAGATGAGAATCTTGGAACAAAGAAAACCTCATCTGAATGTACTCAGCTGGGGAATGAGGATCAATCACTTGGCTAGATCCACCAACGCGCTGACATGGTGTACTCAAAAGGATGTACCTGCGAGATAAACAGATGAAAATGCCCCAGGATATAGCATAACATCTTCACGGGGTTTCCTCACATGACATAAGAAAGTGATGCTCACCCACAATAGGAAAATGCAAGAGCAAACAGATTGTCAAACCTCTTGGCTTTGAAACTTTCCAAACAAGCAATGGATTCACGAGTAGACAAGCAAGCAGTGATTAGAACACCAAACAAGTATCAGCCGGAGCATCAAATAAGCATTGGTTCTCCAAGAGAATTCCACCAGGATGTGAGCTTAAGGGGTCAAGCAAGTGTTGACTAAAAAGGGACCAAACAGGAATTGACTTTCATAGTGTTCTGCATATTCATATGATTGTGAGGATGCCAACAAGTATTGGACTTTCAGCTTCTGACTGCTGAGGATGACGCCCTGATGCTTCTTAAGTTAATAAGTTGTTTAGCTCACACCTGAACTTTAAACTGAATACCTCCTGAGGATAAAATGCCAATGCATAGTGTCTTGCCCAGCCTGTAAGGACTTTGACAAAATTCGTCTCGTAAGGACTTCTTGAGATTTGTGCTATCATAGCCAATTTGCCCCAGTATCATGAACTTCGAAACCATGCCCCTGATTGACTTGCGTTGGAGGTAACCTCGACTGTGCTTGGGTGAATGCCCCTGATTACTCAATATTTTGAGAGATTCTTTGAATCTTGACCTGATCGCCTCAGATTGATTGAAAACTTACTCGATAGAGTATTCAAACGCTTCTTGTGCCCCTGAGGGTGATCAAACTTTGAAATATTCTTGCTTCAACTCAACGGAGTTCTGAAGACAACTTGCCCTTCGGGAGGAATAAACTTTTCATCTGAAGTTCATGATAGAAACTTTCTTGATGTTAAGCACTTGTTCACTTGCAAAGAATGTTTATTATGAGAAATATAATTCTAATGCAAAGAGTATGTTTGTCTCGAAGTTTAAAGAGACTTTTTGAAAGGATGTCGTAACATCGAGTTTTTTTTTTATGAAAGAAAGATGGTGTGATACCAACTCAAGCATTTAGCGGATCTCCTAGGAGTCAGCTTACCGTATTCTCGTGTGTAGTTTGCTTTCGAATTAACCCCGCTTCAATTAGGACTTTTCAGGGTTGTAACGTGGCCAGGTTCACGGTTTGAGAAAAAAGGATTTTTAGGCTCAAATTATTTGGTGCCCACCCCCTTCGTGATGTTCTCCAATCCTAAGTTCAGTTAACTCGACACGAGCATTCATCCTTCAAATGGAACTTGAGATGGTTGAGGAATTGATGAGGTATTTGGACACAGTAGTCACTTTACCTTTCATTTTGGTGTCTGATCACACGACTTTGTTCTTTTGATAAGGATTCTTATTTTGTAATCCTTGTTTGCTTTGCTTTGCTTTTCTTTTTTTTTTCGTTTCCCTAACTTTTGCCTGGACAAATTCGTTTGAATTTTGATTTAGATGTCCAGCGGGATGCCCTAACTTTTGCCTAAGTCACTTGTTTTCAAGTTGTTGACTTAGCGGGCTTTTCTTCTTTTTTTGATTTATTCTTTTCTTTTGAACAAGTCGTGTGATCCTGAATCTCTGATTTGTTAGAAGTGATTGTGACTGCCTGAGTCTTTGATTGATGAAGAATTATCATTGTGGTATCGTCATATTTTGACCTCCTGATGTGAGTGATAAACCACAACGGCTTTGATGTTGGTCTCGACCTCCTGATGTGAGGGATAAATTTGATGTCTCGACCTCCTGAGGTGAGGGATAACCGTTGTGGATTTGACTTTCCTCAACCTTTTGAAAGATAGCCATTATTGTATCCTTAAATGTGTGCTCCTGATGAATTTTGAATGCTCGGTCAGGTTAACTGAATACTACCCCGCCCCTGGGTTAAATGTGAGGGTTTTTTCCGTATAGAAAAGAAAACTCCTACTTCGAAGGCTCAGAGGGGTTATCGAGGGTTTCGCTCCCTTATATCTCCAGTGTTTGGGAATTTGAAACAATGCCTGTACATCATCAACAGGGTTTTAATCAAAAGCATACCATTTGAGGTTATTGGTATTATGCTCATCATTCTCCCTTTGGAGTTATCATGCTTTATTAACAAGAGTTAGGTATCACAAAAAGCATATAAAACATATAAAAGCAAAAGCGAATGGATTTTTTCAAGACAAACATATCCAGTGCATTATGATTATAGTTCAAAAATAAACAAGTTTTACATACAAACAGTATTGCACAAAATAAGAAAGCTTAAACATGAACATGCATGATGAATTAGGAATTGCCAATGTTGAGGAGATCCTCTCCGTATGGACTTATTGCTTCAAAAGATCCGCTAAGTCAAAGGAGAACTTCAATTCTGGCCCTCAAGTGTGAATGTGATAGCCTCTGAGTTAATCAGGTCTTGAACCTTGTCTCTAAATGAATGTCAACCTTCAATCAGATAACCAAATGCCCCTAGAGTGGAAAGCACATGAAGCACTACGTCAGAACACTTTAGACCACTTCCTGGAAGAAGATTTCGGCGAGGCCATACAATAGTTGCAAGTGTCCAGCTTTTAGGGATTTTAGATGTGCTAGTGGTGCACAAACTCAAGATACAAGGCGTCTTGCTTATCCCTCGGTCGGGAGCCCTAAATATAGCGACTAGAGTTTGTGAATGCTTTAGGGATTTGAGCTGCCAATGATGCAAACTCAAGAACACGGAGTCTTGCTTATCCCTCGGTCGGGAGCCCTAAGTTTATGTGTTGAGGAAGAAAACACCATCATGAATGGAGGAACTTGTATTACTATCAGCGAACAACAATAACCTCCGACGCTTGGCTATCAAAGTCATTACTTGGAACACACAATAGTTGTTGGGAAGGAAACCTCTGGCAGTACCAATTGCAAGTGATTCTCATGAGTTATTCCTCGAGGAGAATAAACATTCTACTTGCAGCAGATGAAATGGGATTGACTAGTAGAAACCATTATGAGTAAACTTGAACATCTTTGTATCGAGCAAGTCCTGGATTCCTTGTACCTCAACACTTTGTAAGTCTTGACATTATGATCAAGTGCCCCGAGAATGGAAAACACCGAGTATTGTCATCGAAATCGGGAGAGCTATCCGTGGTGAGAAACACCCAAAGCATGAATCTTAACCAACTGAAATTCCAACAAGCAAGGAAGCAATTGAACACCTGGCATTAGGATTACATTAGCTTGTTACTCATACTCTTTTCAGCCTCTGTTGACAAGCAAAGGCTACAGACAAGGAAACTCCAGGAAGAGGAGACTTGGGATGTGAAGCAGAACCTTGAGCATGAGAGGTGTTCCCTTGCGGATCACTCTTGATTATTGTCTGGCAGAAGATTCTGGCGAAGTCACACGGAATTTGTAAGTGCTTTAGGGATTCGAACAATGCAAATGGTGCAATGCTCAAGATAGACAATGTCTTGCTTATCCCTCGTGCGGGAGCCCCAAGCAATTTCAAAGACTAGAATATCTTAACATCACAACCAGGTTCCTCAGAATAGAACTCACACCTAGTGTCATCACCATCAAGCAAAGAAAATGTAGGCATCCATACAATATGGAGCTTAACCAGTTGAAAATAAAGCAAGCATGGAAGCAAATGAGCATAAGACAGGTCTTCAAAAACAACCCCAACTGAGCTTTCCTCTTGGTCACACCACAAAGTGTTTCATGACTAATCTTTGAACACACAATAAGAACAAGTCGAGTCTTTGAGTCTGGTGAGAATACCAAATCTGAATAAGAGACCCTTGATCTTTGAATACCTGTTATGCATGAAATGTATGAGATGTATGATATGCGTGCAATGCCATGTTCATTCGATTTCCAAGGAATCCTCGTGTTTTGATTTTTTAGAAAGCAAGAGATGGAAAAGCTCAACACGAGACTTAAAGACACGATTCCTTGGAAATGGAAGGAACATGTATGCTAGTATGCTAGTTATTTTTTGTACATCATTTTTTGGAAAAGTAAATATGCAATGATGCAAAGTGGTGGGACTTGTTGCCGCCCACCAGGCATTCTGGATTACCTCAAAGTTACACGGCCCAGGTTCAAAGGTTCGACACCAATTCGGAACTCCCCGTAGATCACGGGACATAATCAATAGAATCAGAACCATATTCACCATCACGGAAATGGAACCACTCGAACAAGAACCAAAGTAACCCTCGAACATGAACCAAAGTCACCATCAATGTACCTGTTAAGCAATGATTGATTCCCGCCCCACTCACGGGTAAATCTAGGCCAAGGTAGGTCAAAAAGCCAACAGAGGATCGAATGTAGGCGTTATCATACGATATTGCCTCATTCCACCAAGCTCTGTCCGTGGATACGTGATCAGATCAATCAGGCATACGCCTTCTGTCCGTCACGGCCACTCTATTCCTAGTTCCTATGGTATCACTCATAGCCTGGGTATTGGGCCTTTTACCTCTTGAAACACCCACCCACATATAGAAATCTAGACAGTCCAGAATATGATGCAGAAAAGTAAAAGCGCACATAGAATGCAATGCAAACAGGTAAATATGCAAAGCAGTAAAAACACCCAAAGATAAACACACAAGCGCTAGGATCGACTCGCTGAGTCCGGACCAGCAACAGGTCGAGACGTCCCCAGCAGAGTCGCCAGCTGTCGCTACCGCAAAAATTAACAGAGTCGCCACTAACATATTTATCCTGAAAAGGAAGGGAATGCCAGCAAACCAAAAAACAAAACAACGGTCTCACGACCAGAGAAAAAGGGTAAGGGAGTCGGTTACGCGAGGGGAAGGTATTAGCACCCCTCACGCCCATCGTACTCGATGGTATCCACGCATGTGTCTAAATCTAGGGGTGTGTAAGCAAACTACGCTAATCTGGACTAAAATGAATGCAGAATGTAGGGAAAAGAAAGGATTATGCTCGCACGGGCCCTACCCCACTGCCTACGTATCTGTTTTGCAGAATCAGAGCTACCGTAGCTCGGCTAACTAATTTCTGTTTGTTTTGTGTTTTTCTAGGTGAACAAGTTACATTCACACTCCGCTGCTCGACCTTTGGAGACTTAAGCTGGGAATGGAGCGGAAATAACAAGCTCTTAAGAAAAGAAAATAAAAGAGTGTGGTTTGTGTTTTAAAGAATGCATGAGGAAAACCTAAGCTAAGGGGGAAAGCTTGCTACCTAATATTATCATACAAAGGGTATCAGTCTAAACTAAACTAATCAACCTACGGGGGGAAAAAGGGAAGCACACAATAAGCACACAAACGAGCATCCGCTCGTAAAGCAAACAAACCAACGGCACTGGCCGAATGGTAGAAAAGCGGTCCCGCCATAGCCAAGGGGAGCAGCTCAACCCAAGTCAACCAAGCATTAGACCTCGCGAAAATGATCGGGCCATAGACAAGAAGGCGGACCCTTCTCAGCAACCAAGCCGTCACGGATCATAAAGGAAAACGGTGCGTGCGTACACCGAGCATCAACGTCGAGTGACATGAGCTATAGGAAAGGCGGGGGTCCGGCTGCATGAACCCTTTACCTGACATACTCGATAACAAGATCTTTTGCACGTTCGGAAGCAAACAACGCGAGGCGTGCGCATACCAAACAGACTCGATGAGACTAGGCGGGGGTTGATTGCTAACCCTTTCCGCATGCCTTCCATGAGGACTTAACGGAGTGCCATATAGGACTTATTACACCGTGACTCCCTGCCGCAAAGCACAAATGTAAACACACCAACAAAAACAGAGCCTCTTTCGAGGGCTTGGCCAGATGCATGTCTAGGTCCTACTTCTCATGTTAAAGGATGATGCAAAAAGCGGTAAAAGGGACCAGGAGACAATACCGAACGGATAGCAAATCCGCAGTGAGCTAACAACGTAAGCAGAACTAAGAAACTTCACGTAATCTAACATCCAGCAAAGCCAGGAGTCCAGCATAAGCGTCAAAGCGATGCGGTGTGAAAATAAATCACAACCGCTATGTGGTGCGTATAAAACACAACCACACAAGCAACCTGCAAGAAATACAATCCAGACAATACAGGAGTATACATCTCAATGAATGAGAGATCAGATGAATCGCCTCGGGAATAAGTTCGTGTCCCACAAATAAAGTGGAACACGATGCAAATCAAGTCGCATCAGAAGCGAATTCGTGTCCCACAAGTAAAGTGGAACACGAAGCAAGTCGAATCGCAATCAAAGGCTCTCTCGAAGTACCTCGCACATCTCAACACCCAAATCAGTAATAACAAGGAGGCATGCACCCGCCATAGAAAATAATAGAAATTAAATTCTAAGTAAATTCTAAAACAAAATCTAAAAAGAGAAAATTGTTTTTTTATGGCATTTTCAAAGAATAAGAACAAAACTATGTAACAAAGCAATTAAATCTAACAAAGAAAATACATGTTTTTGGTTATTTTTATCAATGCGAGAAATCTAATCAAACATAATATTTTTCATGGCATTTTCTATCTAAAAACTAACAAAAATAAGAGATCACATGTTTTTTGTATTATCTATACTAAAAAAAAATGGATAACAAACTAGCTAAAAAAACTAAATCTAATATGAATTTTTATATACACAGGGGTCTAAAACTGAAATAAGGTGCAAGCTAGCAGTTTGGGCGCAAGGCCCAGCCAGAATTGGCCCAAAAGTGTTTTTTGTTTCAGCTTCTCTATGTTCAAAAACGATGGTGGTGAGCTTAGGAGAGGTGTGGCTAGCATTTTTGGCCCAAAGTGTGGTCCATGGATTCTCTTCAGATTTTTTATACCATTTATTTTCAGTTTCTATCAATTGATTAATCCACTAAACAAAAAATACTACTCATTCAATTCAGATTAATCTCAATTACTGTCACTTAATTACACATTAATCAAAAGGAGAGCTAAAAATGGGATTAGGGATTTACGTGAGATGAATGTCCAGGTTCCTCTTCTCCCTTCTCACTCGCGGCAACCGTACTTCTCTTCTTCTCCGGCGATCGTTATGAACGCCACCGTGAGTCAACATCACACCTTCTTTCGATCTCGTCTTCTACTCCCTCCGTTTCTCCTTCTCATCTCTCTCGATGTTGCGTTGTTGTCGTCGATTAGATCGATGATTGTAGATGTGTGATGAAGCGGTGATTGATTGTTGTTGCTTGAAGGTTGCTTCAGTCAAGATGATGATTCTGTGTTCTTGTACTTTACCGATTCAGAGAGGTGGAGAGGATTGGAGATTGGAGAATGGCGAACCGATTGCGACTCAGATTTTCTGCCGATTGGAAATTTGCGGTGAAGATCGAAGGTGCGTTGAGTCTTTGATTCTGTTCTGGTGAATCGAAACGTGTTTGAAGATTAGAGAGTTTTGTGGTATCGATGCTGAGCGGTGATGAAATTGAAGATTGGAGTGTCGAGAGAGACGGTTCTGCAATTGCCGAAGAAGATGAAGGTTGTGATGAAGATCAGAATCGACGGAGGGAGCCTTTCTGAGGGAAGGTTGAATGGAGATGAAGATGAGGATCGAGAGAGAGCTTCAAGAAGTTTGTTACCATTCGGTTAAAGGTGAGTTTTCGTTCCTTTTTCTGTTATGCTCTGAGTCCAATCTCTTTTTTTTTCAGTTTCTGTTATCTGAGTTTTTTTTCAATCCATTTGGTTCCGATTTCTTTCTCCTCATGAAGTTGCTGAATCCGTTTGTATGGAAACTGTTTTTTGATTCTCTTTCTCTGCAGGATTTGGCTTACCATATACAGAACAGGTTCAGTCTCGGTTTGGTTTAATCTCACAGCAACTCACGGTTTACAGCTAGGCTGCAGTTTGGCTTGGTTTTCTTGCAAGAATATGATTATCTGACTCTTTGTAACTGAATTTTCCTTTGAATGTGTTATTGACTGTAATGGATTGGACTTGGGCTCTTGTGAATTTTGTTGTAATTTTTGTAATGAAGTGTGTGGACTTTTCTTGAATTTGAATGGATGATAACCATAATGATGTGTATATCTTTAACAAATGATTGAATAAAATTGAATGAAATTTGCATCAACACTTGAATGAATATTTTTTTGATGAATAATCGGTCATGTCTTAATCTCTTAAACTCGTAACGTGAATATCAAGGAATCTCGTGCAATTGCTTTTAATGGAACCTTCTACGCTTTTCTTCAATTTTCAAATTCCAAGTTCACCTTAAACTTTTACGTGAAAGTGCCTTCGAAACGAATGTTGAATCAATGGGCTTGTCTTAATGATCACACGTGACAATTAAATCTTGCTCAACAAGTTTGCATATGTCTCGGCAAAGCTCACGCACCATAATCACCCTTTAATTCAATAATCCTCGGTTGAACCGTCTCGAAAACAAAAGACACTCTTTATTATTTTTCTTGATTTTTGGACGACGAAATAAACGTCTTTGATAACTTATAGCTCAAATAAAGAGGGCAAATTTTGGGGTGCAACAGGTTGCTTCTTCTTTTCGCCTTGGGAGTTGTTCCTTTTAAATCGTTGCAACTGTTTTGCATGTTATAATGTTTCTAATGGCTCTCCCTTAGATTCTAAGCTCTTTGTATTTAATTTAATCTGTATGCTGAGCTATAGATTTTGCGTGACCTCTCAGAACTTCTGATCTTCATACTTGCGTGATCTTTTGATGTTTGCAAATCTTCTTGGGGTTGATCTTTCTGGTTTATTTTCTTGCTGCTTCTGATGTACTTTCTGATTGAGACTGTTATATGTAGACTTTGATATTGTTTATTCTTCTGAGTAGTCTTGTCTCTGATTATTGCTTCTCTTGCTTCTGATCTGCGATCTTTGGCTTGTTTGACGTGTTCTTAATCAGAACATCTGATAATGATATTTAGCTTTGACAGTCTTCTGGATATAGTTGTTGTACACTTTTTCTGATGAATCCTGTATAAGATTTATGACATAGCATCTGTACACTAAATGAAACCATTAGTAACAAAATTGTTACTTCACAAAATATATGTTCGTTATCATCAAAACCAGATTCTGAACATAGATTCTCAATCTTGTTCTAACAAAATCTTGTTATGAAAGATTTTATGAATAGCTCACCGGTCCTCCTCTCAACCCCTATATCGTCAAAAATGTTGGTTTTCTTTGGAAGGTAAAAATGCCTCCTAAAATCCTTTTTTTTCGGGTGGAGAATTTTCCATATTAGAGTAGCCACCAAGGATCAATTATTAAAAAGGGGCATTTTGTTGGAAGGGAGTGATTATCGTTATGTGTTTTGTTCTTTGGAGGAGGAAACCTTATTGCATCTCTTAGGGGGTTGTGCAGTTATTTCTATTATTTGGAGGAAGGTTTTCAACTGGATATGTCCATTAGACAATTTATCCTTAGAGGAATTTTAGGGGTTTTTTGTTTTTTTTAGAAGGTGAAGATTAAAGCTAAGAGGGTTACTATCGCAGTCATTTGGTTAGCTATGGTTTCGAGCATTTGGATTAGGCGTAATGCGATCATTTTTATGAATGATTCGTATAGCTTTACTGAGTGTATGTCGGGAGTAGCTTACTTATCTTGGTCTTGGCTTCAATCTTATAAGATAATTGTAACTTTAATGTCTGGAATATTCTGCCTCTCAATTGTTTTGAGAAGTAGGAGTTTTCTGCTTTGTTTGCCGGGCGGAGTATCCATTATACTCCTTTCTTAATTCCATTGCTTATTAAAAAAATTTATTATTGATCAATGGAATGGGGTTTAGAATAATTGGTACCAGAAAATTTATCAACAGTAAATCAAATTGCTAAGAAATAAATCATGTCGTCGCAACTACAATATTTTGACCCCAATTTTTTTAAAATTTTTGTTAACAGTGAAAAGCATGTTGCAACTACAATATTTTCACCCCAAATTTTTTAAAATTTGTTAACAATGCACATACTTATGGCACTTGAAAAGTTGTAGACTAAGGCATATGTCAATGCACATGCGGTGAAGTTCGATTTTAGTGTGCAAGAAGCAGATTATCTGTAATCCTCCATGCAAAGAAGGAAAACACACCTTAGAATTGGGGAAAAACATACAGAAAAGTGACACCATTATATATTCAAAACAAAGATAAGGAGGAGTCAAGATAAATAAATGGGAGAAAAACAAAGAGAAAAGTGACACCCTTATATAATTTAGAGAACTCTATAGTACTTAGGGAATTCTCAAACTTTTACCTTAATTTGAAGCTGCAAAAACTTCACATATTAAACAGCTTCCTCAAGCATAGTACTAATGTCCACACTAAAAAAAAATCACTGAATGGGGAAGTTTTTTTAGTGTAGGTTTTTTAAAACACCTCTAAATTAATTCAAAAAATGCGGTTCCTCTACTCGCACTTCAATTTTTTATTTAATATAATGGTTTTTTTTAAAACCCTTTTTAACTCATATTATTTTGTTTTTTCTATTTTTTAATGGCCCAAACTCTTTTAACCATTCACCTAATATATATTTAAACATTAATTAGACAATAATAACAAAATTTAAATTTAAATTTTAAATAAAATCAATTCTGAAATAATAATCAATTCTATAAATTATAATACAAATAATTTTAACAAAATTTATATACTATTATGACTAACTCACACTGCAACGACCTCAACCTATAACATAAGATCTATTCCTTTTCCGAGTTCTCTAATCCTCAAAATCATAAGTTTCTATTTTTGTTGGTTTCCTAATTTTTACTCAAACAAAATGATTACAACTTTTTTAACCGAAAACTTAACAAACCGCATCATACCCTTCCATAATTATAAGGTATAATTTTCTTCAACTTCTTCCAATTTTAGTTCTGTTTGGTTGCAAAATTACAAAATTTGGTGGTTTTCTTTTGATAATTATAAATTTTCTTACAGATTGTGTAGCAGGTAAGGTTCAAGGTATGGATTGGGAGCGATTCAACTTCATCAAGATGGTTACCTTGAAGATGATACCAATTAAGCTTGGATGATTTCAAAATCAATTCCGCAGTTGGTTAGTTTCTCCATTTGTTACAAAATTTAAATCTTCAACTGTATTGTTTCGTTTGTGAAAGATAGAAATAATAATTCTCTTTGAATATGGTGTAGTCAGGATGGTTTTACAAAGTGTTTAAATCTATTACACTATCTTGCTTAACTAGTTTTTGGATTTTCCTACCATTATAGTTAAAATGTTTTGACTATTTTATTCTTTCTGTATATCAAGTTCATTTGTATAATCTTACCTCTTCTAACTTGCAAATATGTATCTAGTTCTTGTTATTTAATTTAAATGATATATTGACCGTGCAAACAAACAAACATGAGAAAAATGGGTTTCACATTAGAAACACTCATGAAAATCTCTAGTCTATCCAACTGTATTGTCTTACATTGGGTAAGTATGGCTAATGGTTCAAGCATAGATACTCATGCAGAGTTCAATTTCATGGAGGAAACTGGGTATTTTGGTATCATACCAAAATTTTATACTTCTCCTTTGATACATGTTTGTATTTTTATTAAGAAAATTTGCTCAATGCAAGGATTATAAAAAGCAAGTGTTATTTGGGATAGTTTGATTTCATGTTTGATATTAGAGAAAACAATAGTATAGAGCACGAGGTCATATTTCATTGGTATAGAATAAGCACCAATAGTTTATAGTGACTATGACAGAGTGTGAGTACAATTTGGAACAAACTATTACATGAAATGAATTATGATATTTAAATTTGATGGGTTGAAGGTACCATGCTGGTCTTTATGTTGCATTGGATAATGGAGAATTATTTTCTCCATGGCATAATGTTCAGAGATGAACCATCGTCTACCAATACATCTGTTAAAATGTTATCTTCATACTTTACTGATATGTACAGGTCATGATTGTGCTTCGGAATCCTTTGAGGGACTTCTCGCATCACACTGTTAAGTGGCCCATATGTCATCTTTTCTTCAATGTAATTATGTCCCTTTCTTCCTTTGATTTATTCATCTAACTAACCCAAACCCATCAGAGTCAGAATGTCTTCTTGTAGATTAGCACAACCTCGCGTGCCTCCTTCACAAGCGGGACAACTATCGTGTCTAAAGCCAATCAATCCATTTTGGACCCATTTCTCGTGTATCATTCATAAGGATCCGCGCACAGTACGAACATCGGGTACATACTTCACTGTGGAACATTCCCCAATCATGTTGATATTGTTCTCATCCCTATCTCAGAGAATCTGGATAAGTCCTCGATCCATGAGACTTTGAATTCCTGCTTTCACTAGTGCACACCCTCGGGAATCTCTGGAGAAAATTCGGCAAGAACCATATTGGTGTTGATTTAAGCCTCCCATTCTCCCCAAGGTGGCGTGCATTTGTACTATGTCGCATCTTAATAGGTATACATCATAAACTTGGTATTGGCAAGGACAACCATGCACCATGTTGACAGAGTGTACTTCTTCATCCCTTTTCCTTCTTGATATGCTGATATTTCCTCGGTCTAGTAGTTTCTGAAGGTCTTCAACTACGAGAGTACATCCACGGAGGAAAGTAGTCAAGTTCACACAAGACAGCGTGCATATTCACCAAGGATTGAGTTGACTCACAAACATCGTGTATGTATTCATAACCGGATTGGATCTGGGTAGCATTGACAGTCCCATGGTTTAATTTGAACATTAGGATTCATAACCGGATTGGGCAGTGGATTAATTTGAACATTAGGATTGACATCCTTGAAGGCGAGCATGTTGCTTCAGACCAGTTTGTGTACTTCACTCATGAGAGGGTAACAATTTTCCACTGTGTGACCAGGGGCATTCCTGTGGAAAGCATAACGAGCATCTGCCTTGTACCAAAATGGTGGATTAGCAGGAGGAAGAGGAGGATCCCTTAGCTGAACTAGATTTTTCTGAAGTAACATAGGAAGCAATTCCGTATAAGTCATCGGAATAGGATCAAAAGGTGGATATTTCCTTTGTTGATTTTGTTCAGGAGCCTGTTGTCGAGGCTGTTGAAGCTGAGGTCTCTGCACATTTTGTGACGGAGCTTCACTAACAATTGGAGTCACAACTGCAATTTGTTGTGATTGGTACTGTCTTTTTCTTCCTCTTGAGATAGCACTTACAGTTTCTTCCTTTTTCTTGGCAAAGTTACTACCAAATCTTTTGATGCTACCACTAGATAGTGATGAACTGACTTCTTTGATCAGGCGGCCTTCTCGGATACCTTATTTAAGTCGCATCCCCATGTTTACCATTTCAGTAAAGTCCTTGGGAGTGCTTGCTACCATCTTCTCATAATAAAATGTGCTTAGTGTCTTAAGGAAAACTATGGTCATTTCTTTTTCTTCCATTGGAGGAATAATTTGAGCAGCTAGTTCATGCCATCTTTGCGCGTACTCTTTGAAAGACTCTTTTTCTCTTTGGGACATAGCATGGAGTTGATCTCTGTCCGGTGCCATATCAATGTTGTATTTGTACTGTCTGATAAAAGCTTCACCCAGGTCATGGAAAGTACGAATGTGAGTATTATCCAAACCCATGTACCATTTCAAAGCAGCTCCAGATAAGCTATCTTGAAAGTAGTGAATTAACAAGCGTTGATCTTCCGTGTGCATGGACATTTTCCTTACATACATGATCAACTGACTATGAGGACATGAATTCCCTTTGTACTTTTCAAATTCAGGGAGTCTGAACTTGGCCGGAACTCTGACAGTCAGAACCAAGCATAAATCATTTACTTCCTTGGCAAACAGATCTTTTCCCCTAAGGGCCTTGATCTCTTTCTGCATTTCCAGAAACTAGTCTTCAAATTCTTCCAATCTTCCCATGCCTTCAGAAGGAACAGCATGGAAAATTTGTTCATTTTGGACAGGGATAACATTCATTGCAGTAGAAGTAGTGGTCATGATAGCCTAAGGAATTGTTGCTTGTGGAACAAGAATCTGTTGTCCAGCCAACTGGAAATCCATCTCTATCCCATATGGTCTAGTGTTCAAAGGATTCGGCACAGGAATTGCAGGAATCTGAGCAGTCTGTATCTCGGAGATCACAGTAGTATGAGCATGGGTTGATGGCTGATTCTGAGTAGCCACCAAGTCTTGAAACATAGAAGTTAATCTCTCAATACCGGAGCGTGGGACATCAACTTCTTCTTGCCACTCTTGATCATCAACCATACAGTCTTCTATTCTATGATGATTAGCGTGAGTATTATACCAGTGCGTTAGCTTGACTTTCTAAGGAGAGAGGGAGGAATGAATAAGACTCTGACTCAGATGTGAGTGTGAATGTGAATATGGTATGATGAATGCAATGCAAAAGACTCTTTTTGTTTTAATTTTCAACATATATCACAATATCTTTCAAGGATTTGTTTAAGAGTTTTGTAAAGGTAAACACTATATAATAACTTGAAAAATAACTTTCATTCATTAATAGTAAGGGACAAGGCATCCTTGGTACATATAAGGGTCATCGAGGGTCATCGAAGTACCATTTTCTTTTGATAGCATACAAAGGGACAAGGGACAACCAAGTCATAAACTACTTTCAAGAGTTACAAGGTAGAAACAAACAAAGAAAGCTAGTAAAATCCTAGAGTGATCATAAAAGCTTAGTGAGAAGTATACATATCATCTTGAGTCTTCTTCTTCTTCAGCTTGACCTTCTCTAACTTCTCAATAATACTCTTCCATGTAGATTCTTTTGGAGGGAGAGCTTCTTCTTCTTGCTTCATTTTCTTAGCTCTTGCATATTTGGCAATAGTAGCATCCTTAGCTAATAGCCAAGTGTCTTGAAGGAATAGATGATCATTCTTTTCTTTCAGCACATCTTCATAGGATTCTTCTATCATTCCTAATTGAGCGTCAGAGCTTTCAAACTTTCTCTTCCAATGGTATCTTGATTTCTTCATTTTCCTTAGAGCTTCTTGGAGGCTTTCAATTGTTGGAGGAGCAGCAGGGGGTAGAGGAGGTTTCTCTACAGAAGGGAGAGATGTTCCAGGGAGAATAGGCATTCTCAACTCAGCAGCTCTTGCAGTGACCCAACCATCAAAGGGCTCAGGAGAGAGATCCCCTTTGGTCTTCCAATCTTTAATTTCTTTTCTATGACTTGGATGCCAGGAATTAGCAATCCTCTCTCTAAACTCTTTGTTTTCAACTTTCTCTTCAAGAAAGAACCCATCCAATAAATTGTTCCTTGGTCTTTTGTCCATAGGAAACCCAAATTGACGACGAGATAACACGGGGCTATAGCTGATTGCTCCTTTTGTACCAATGAGGGGTACATTAGGGAAATCACCACATCAGTCCAAAGTCTTCATCCTACAAAAGTAATTTCCTGTCCAAACAATTTCAGTGTTGATAAGAGTCATGATCTTGTGTGACCATTTCAATCGTTCTTTTTGGCTCCAAAATTCAGCGGTGTCAAGCAGGTGAGATATGTACCACTTGTATAGCAAAGGAGTACAACAGGTAACCATTCCCTTTCCATAGGATTTTCTGAGATGAATAGAATAGTAAGTATCCCCAAGCAAGGTAGTAACTGGATTCTTCTTCATAAAGATCTTGATGGCATTCATATCAAAAAAGTTGTCAATATTAGGGAACAAGAACAACCCATACACCAACAAAGCAAAAACAGCTTCAAAGTCTTCTCCCTTTCTTTCATATGACTAGGTGAGATCTTTCTCAATTAAGAACTCAGCAAGTAATCCAAGTAATCCTCCCTTAGAACCATGTTCTTTTCAACTTCTTCCTTTCTCAAATGAGTGGATTTTGCAATCTCATAAGGCTTTGATCTTGTTCTAAACCAGTGAAAGGAATTCTTCCAATAATAGGCAACCCAATGATGCTTGCATATTCTTCCAAGGTAGGCAATAGTTGATAATCCGGAAAGGTGAAGCAATGATACAGTGAGTCATAAAATTGGATCAAAGTGGAAAGGATTCCTTCTTCCATCTTGGTTATGAGGAGATACAACAATCTTCCATACTTGCTACAAAACTTGTCTTGATCCACAATCAAAGAACCTAGCTTTCTTAATTCTTCCACCTCTAAACTCTTGAAAATATATTTCTTGGTTTTTCTTCTTTTAGGTTCCATCCCTATAATGTTTACAAAAAAAAAAGGTTTCTTTTAATTCCTTGAAAGATATTATGTTTTTTAAGATGCATGTATGAATGAATGCAAACATGGGTTTAAGGGTTCAACGTCACGAGCATGGAGCCAAAGGTCTACCCATCCCAAAGGGGTGTACTATGGTTATTTTGTACCTGTAGATCAAGGTTCTATTGTTTCCCATACTCAAGTAGCCCAACTTGGAGATTGTAAACTCTGTATCAACATACTCATTTGAACAAAATCCAAGAGTACCTCATCTGAGCGTAGCCTCGTGTAACAACTATTCTGAAAATGAATCAGACATGGTTTCCACACTACATCTTAATGGCCAAGATTGGTTAAGGGTTTCTAGGTCCCTAGCTTCAACAACCTAGTTGAATACAACAATGCTTTCCCAACTACATGGTCAACAAAGTTATATCCATAGAGGCCTCCACTGAGCGATGGATCTCAAATTGACTTCTTTGGGACTACTCCCTCAAGATCAAAATGACTATACCAGTCTCCTATAATAAGTTTACACTCTAAATCCGGGTTAGGATTTGTCTCACCACAAGGGGAATCAAGACCTTTCCAAATATAACCCATTAAAAGTAACAAATATTCACATAGGAAAATATAGCACAAATGTCTGTACAAAAATAAAAACAAACAATAACAAAAACAAAGGTAGGTTCAACCCTTCCAAAGATGTACCAATAGTTTGATCAACATCCCTGACAGAGTCGCCACTTTTCTATAGCGGTGAAATTGGTGAAACTAAAGCCATGGGAAAGACTTAGCTTATTTTTTAAAAAGAGTCGCCACCGCGCTTTATTGTTTCCAAAAGGAATGGGAGAAAGAGCGATTAAAACCCACAGAAGTTTTTAAAATCAAAACTAATAAACTTATCAGAGATCTGGCTACGGAGGGTTTGTTATTCAAGTGAAAGGTTTAAACACCCCTCATATCCATGGTACTCCATGGGAAACTCTTTGAAAATGTTTTTGTTTTTGTTTGTACATGCATTTTATAAATCATATGTGAAACTTGTTTAAATAGATTGTGGGGATGAAAAAAGAATGTTTTAAAAGTGAGCTCGATAAGACATCGCATCTTAGGCCTACATACCCCTTTTAAATAAAAGGAAAGTCAGAGCTTTTGTAGTTTCCCTTAAAAAGAAATGGGAATGTGGGAGCCAAGGCTTGAACCCACACTCTATACCTCAATGCACAAAACCTTCCCCAACAGGCCAACGCGCGCGTTGTTGATATAATAGTGCATTCAGTTCAAATTATGTGAAAACAAGAGGATGCAAAACATAAAAAAAATTAAATCAAAAGGTCTAGAGCGAGGGGAATTCGAACCCCAGACCTAAGGGTCACGCTTCACACATAAAGTTACCAATTGAGCCAGATACGATGTAGTCATAAGTAAACACACACCATTCAATATATTTCAAAACAAGTGGTAAAAATTTGAATTTCCCACCTAACCAACTTCATCTTCTTCGTGAAGAAACAACAACAACATCAACGGCTAACAATTCAAACTTCATCAAAACTTAATCATTTTTGAGAAAGTAAAATACTAAAATGCTCAGAATTTAACCACGATTTCAACCATGTATCTCATTAAAACTAACAATCAAAGACAAACATGAGTTTCTGGAAAAACATGAAGAACCCTAAATTTTCAAATTCAAATTAAATGATCATTTCAATCAAAGAGGCCCTAAGAGTTTAGGGCTTTTGTTCCCTACATCATTCTGAACTGCAAGAAACAAAGCTCAAACAAGTATGCTCGAATTCCAGAAATATACCTCTGAAATTGAGGATCAAACTTTTGCTTGGAAGTGTTTCTGGGCTGCAAACTCAATCTGGAATCCTTTAGTGATGTCCAAGGAAGCTTTCTGGGCGCTTAGAACTCCTTGAGGACCCCTGCAACTTCAAACACGATTTCACCTACACAAAGAAAAAGTCATGGATGAAACTTATAGTTCTAAGTGTTACAGATCCAAAACAGATGCTTGGATAACTTCTAAATGATGTTTAGAAGGTATCCAACACAAAAGGTCTGAAAACGCACGAGCCAAATTAATTTTGACAACTTTGGTTCAAAGAGGTATTTTAATGGAGTTTTGAAAGATGATTTTCTGTTTGGGGCCTTTGGTAAGTGTTTGAAGGTTGTGGATAACTTTTATATGATTAATAGAAACTATTGGAAAGGCTAATTTGGTTGGTAAGTGTTTGGTTTGGATTTTTGTTGGTTAATACCTTAAAAGGACCTTTAATGGAGGTAAAAATGTAATTTTTGGTTAGGGGATCTTTGAATGGTTGAGGAAGGTATGAACAACTTCTAAATGATGTTTAGAAGTTGTCTAAACCTTTGGTTGACACCTAGAACTTGTGAAACTCAAAATCACTTAGAAAATGCAAGAAGCAAGATAAGGAGTATTTCAAGTGATAGGTGACTTGGAGAATTCTGGTGTAAGTGATGCAATGAGCAATGCCCTCTATTTATAGGCATAAATTAGGGTTTGTGGAGGGAAAAATCTCAGAAGTTTGAGTTCACATGTGAAGGATGTACCATCATGCTTCTTTGTGAAGTTATGTGATTTTTGGATTTCCATGGAAGGTATAAACTTTAAGCATGCTTGCAAGGACTTTGATATGATCTTAGAGAGCTTTCTTGTTGGATTTGTGTTGCTTTTGCTGCAGAGGAGACATGGGAGAGGCTCAAGACAAGTAGACTTAGTGTATAAAGCCTCTTTATCAAAATGGAAGTGTGATCTTTATGCCATTAATGGAATGATCACTTGGATATTATATAAAACACATGGTCCATAGCCCAAAAGCAAGTGTAATCTTCTGATTATATATAAAACACTTGGATAATATTTAAAACACATAGAATTTTTCCAAGTCTTTTGAACATAAACCTTCTTAATCCAAAATCTCTCAAAATAATCACTTTTAGCCAAAAGTTGCATGTGATAATTTGTTTGTTTTGTCAAGATCTACAACATTCATCTTTGGAGATTTTTGAGTTTGTAGGCAAAATTTGAAGTTCCCAAAATTAGGTTAAAAATCACTTAAAACCCTAATTTTGACTTTTGTTAACTTTTTTATTCTTGATGAATTCTTTGAATTTTTTTTGATCAAATGTTTTAAATATCCATATGATGATGATTTGAATCTTTAATAGTTCATAGTTGACCATTTTTCTCAAAGGTCAAAGGTTGACTTGCACAGTTGACTTTTCCAAATGAATTGCAATTTTGTGATTTTCATAGGAATCAAGGTCTCCTCCTCAAATGAATGATGGGAATGGATTATAATGTTGATTTGGATGTCCTTGAAGCATAGTTTGAGTCTTGGAACCATGTCCTGATTAAAAGTCAACCCTCTAGTGGAATTAGGTCAAAAACCCTAATTGGAGCTTCTGATGAACTTGAAGGTGATTGATCTTGCATTGAACCATCCTTGGACTTTGATATTGATTAGAGAATCCTTTCAATCATAGAAGAATGTTGAATTCCTTTGTGGGCCTCAAAACCCTAATTTGCCCAGTCTCTTCCTGATCAGTATCTTGTCTTGGGACACATGCATCAAACAACAATCTTTTGTATTTTTTGTTAGCAAATGATAAATGCATGATGATTATGATGATAATGATGATCCTAATGTTTAAGATATGGTGGGATCTCAGTGGTCAAAAATTGGGGTACAAAAACCAGTGTCAACGCATTGGGAACATTTCGAGGCGTGGCGAAATACCCTTAAGAAATATTCAAGAAGTTGAACTCTTCGATGTATGGGGTGTAAGTACAAGCCTATACTCACCAAGGAGTTTTCGATTCATGGAAAATATCATAAGTGAGCAAACACAAAAGCACAAGTGGATGACTCAAGGAAAATCAAGTTTTGGCTATCTAAGACAATGTAGGTCGACCTACTCTGTGTCAAGGTCA
Organism: Vicia villosa; assembly: GCF_029867415.1. Taxonomy (NCBI): domain Eukaryota; kingdom Viridiplantae; phylum Streptophyta; class Magnoliopsida; order Fabales; family Fabaceae; genus Vicia; species Vicia villosa. The sequence continues at coordinate 14,885 of NW_026705705.1, read as the reverse complement.
ACCTATAAAGCTCAAATTACTCAACATATGGTTTTGCATCAACTAGGCCGACCCAGTGCATCATTTGGTCGACTCAAATTAAGGCAAACAAAGAAGATACAAACATGCCACTGTTAGGTCAACCCACTCACCTTCCTAGGTCGACCTAAACTGAAGGAATTTACACATGTCACTGTTAGGTCGACCTACCCACACTCCTAAGTCGACCTAAACTGAAGAAAAGTCCCAAGAACGCATTTCAACTGACTTTAGGTCGACCTAACTGGCAACAACTGACTTTAGGTCGACCTAAACCTTCAACAGGTCAACCTAACTGGAAACAACTTACTTTAGGTCGCCCTAAACCTTCAACAGGTCAACCTAACTGGGAATAATTTCAACTCAACTAAAACTGCTTCTGTTAGGTCGACCTAATCAATAAAACAGGTCAACCTATCTTCTCAAAAAGGCCAAAATTGTTTGTTTGCTCCGTATCAATACACCAGCTCCCATATATATTCTTTTATGTCATTTATTGCAAATGAACACCAACAACTAAAAGAGACACAAAGGCTTCTCATCTTCGATCTTCTTCTCAACTCCAACACAACTACACACAATCATTTTTGCATTGAGGGTTTGCGATCAAGATCGATAACGTCCATGGAACGAAATTGAAGATTCCTAGTGGGTGAAGATTTGTGGGGTTTTTAGTGAATAAAATCCGCGGGTTTTGTCCTCCAAGATTGGTGAATTTTGGGGTTTTTATCAAGAGGCTTCATCAAGGATCCAACTGAGTGTGAAGATTGAAGAACAAGGGTTCAAGCAATTCAAGACACTGCAGAAAAGGGATCAAAGTGAAGCTCTTGGAAGACCTTGATCTGGCCTAAGATTAAGGGGGAAGAAGATTCAAAGGATCAACATAATTGGTTTATCGTTTATCGCTTTGTTATCTTCTTTGTATAAACTGTTTTCAATAATAATGAAAGACATCCCAATTCCCGTTTGGAATTGGGGGCAGATGTAGTCGTAGCAAGGACGATCGACGAACTACCTGAACAAATATCGTGTTGTTATCGCTTTTGTCTTTTCATTTACGTTCTGTTCGTACTTGGTTATAATTGCAAACTGATCAACGATTCAAGTGTTAAAATTGTGTTTTAAGAACCTTCGTAAACATCATAATTCACCACATATTGAATCACAATCAATTTGGATATTATCACCAAGTGTTTGTGCTTTTGCTTCATCCATTATCAAAGCATTGCAAACAAAGTTTATCAAATCAGAAGTTAATCGTTTTTCATTGAGCTACGAATTGATTCTATAATCTATCCTTTCATTGTTAATCCCAATTATCTTGTGGTTTTATCACATATACAACCTTTTTAATAGCGGTCCGGATTAGACGCAAGTCGATCCTGAACCGCTTTCGCTTAAGTTTGAAATAATTCCGAAAAACTCTGAGAGATCTATTCACCCCCTCTAGATCCTTAAGCCTGGCGTTTAACAAGTGGCATCAAGAGCTCTGGTTTATTCCGTGCTACGTGAAACACTTATTGGAAAAATGGCTTGCGGACCTAAAGGGGCTCACAATAGAGCTCCAGTTTTCAACGGTGAAAACTATGGCTATTAGAAGGATTGTATGTGCGTTCATATCAATGCCATTGATAGGAACATCTGGGCAGCAATTGTCAATGGTCCCTTTCAGATTACCATGACAAATGCAGCTGGTGCCGTTGTTCCAAAACCAGAAAATACTTGGGATGCTGAAGATGAAAAGAGATATGGATACGATTGGAAAGCGAGAAACATTCTAATCTCAGCTCTAGGAGTTGATGAATACTATCGTGTTTCCCATTGTAGATCCGCTAAAGCTATGTGGGACACATTGCAAGTTGCCCATGAGGGAACGGATGATGTCAAACTAGCTAGAATCAATACGTTAACTCAAGAGTTCGAACTCTTTCACATGGAAGATGGTGAATCCATCGAAAACATGCAAAAGAGATTCGTATATTTGAAAAATCGTTTAAATTCTCTTGATAGACCTGTTTCCAATGCAGTTGCTACTAACAAAATCTTGAGATGTTTGAACAGGGAATGGCAACCCAAGGTTACAGCAATAAAGGAAGCAAATGATCTAAATACCTTAGACATCACCACTCTCTTTGGTAAACTAGAAAAACATGAACAACATCTTAAATGCCTTGACATGCATGAGAAAAGGGCAAAGAAAGATAAGAACATGGAGAAAGAGGTAGAGAAGAAGTCAATAGCTCTAAAAGCTTCAAGCTCCAAGACCTCAAAGCAAGAGCTAGAGGATAGTGATACTAGTGATGATGAAGATTCAGATGATGAGGAAATGAGACTGTTCGTGCGAAGATACAACAAGTACATAAAGAAAAATAGAGCAAAACACTCTGGAAAAAGCTTGATTAATCATAAGAAGCAATTCGACATGTTCAAACAAGGTGAGAATAACAAAGGAAAAACCAAAGGTCCTTGTTTCAATTGCGGCAAAGATGGTCATTACAAACCGGATTGTCCATATCTCAAGAAGGAGAAAGACAAGAATCAAAGCAAAAGTCACAACAAGTCTAGAAAAGCTTATATAGCATGGGAAAGTGATTCCTCAAGTGAATACTCATCAAGCGATGAAGAAGAATCGGCAAAATTATGTCTTACGGCTCATCAACACAAGAAAAAGAAACGTGTAAGTCATCTTAAACCTGAACTTGTAGATAAGGTATCTCATGCTCAATTAAAATTAGCCTTTGAAGAACTACATAGAGATGCAATTGAAGCTTTCAAACTTTTGGCCTCAAATAAGAAATTTTTTTCATATCTTGAATCAAAAGTTGAGAAGACCGAAAAGGACATGGAAGCTTTGAAACAATCTATGCTAGATATTAGAAAGGATAAAATTGAGGAAGATCCTATATCATGGTTTGGTTGTGAGACATGTCATATTTGGCAAAAAGAAGTGAGAGATCTAAAGGCCAAATTAGATAAGGCTCTACAACCAAAAGTGACCTTTGCGGTTGATCCAAATAAGTTCAAAAGATCGTATACTCCTTTATATAGTAAATACACTTTTGTACCAAAAGTATCAACTAGCAAAATAGCATACTCTCATCATATTACTTGTCACTATTGTTGCAAAAAGGGACATACCATTGAAAAATGCAAATTTAGGAGGATTTTAGTTCCTTAAGGAGTATTTCAATGGTTGCCTAAGTGCAACAGTTTATGTACTCACCACCTAGGACCCAATGAAGATTGGGGACCTTCCACTCTAAATTAATTTTGCAGGAAAAATGTCTTGACATTGCCGAAAGGTTGTGGTTCCTTGATAGCGGATGTTCAAGACACATGACGAGAGACATATCACTCTTTGTTGAGTTCCACGCAAAGAAAAAGGGGTATGTCACCTATGGAGACAACAATCGGGGAGCCATACTTGGTAAAGGAAGTGTAGGTAACCCGTCTACCACAACTATAACTGATGTGTTACTAGTAGAAGGTCTTAAACATAATCTCCTAAGTATTAGTCAATTATGCGACAAAGACTTCAAAGTAACTTTTACAAATTCTGGCAGCACAATAGAACATATTAAGAAAAGAGAGATCATGTATAATGGCACATGAGTAAACCACATTTATATGCTAAAACTTGGACGAAGGCATATTTTTTTGGTTACTCTCAATCTAGTAAGGCATATAGGCATATAGGTTCTCTCAATTCAGTTACTACTTATTGTTGAAGAGTCAGTTCATGTGTCCTTTTGATGAATCTTATGCAAAATGTGTCGAGAAAGGTATATCTTTTGATAGTGCAGGCCCATCTACTGAAGACATTGTCAAAGATAAGGAAGACGAAAGTGAAAGTGTTGCAAAGGAAGATGCTAAGAAAGAGAAAGATGAGTCTCATGATAGTGTTGAAAAAGAAAGCATCTCAAACAATGAAGAACTTCCTAAGGCCTGGACAAATGTAAAAGATCATCCAATCGACAACATAATAGGGGACATCTCAAAGGGCGTGACAACGTGCTTTATACGGCCTCAAACAAGCCCCTAGGGCTTGGTATGAACGGTTAAGCCAATTTCTACTTAGTCAAGGATACTTTAGGGGTAAAGTTAATACCACCCTCTTCATTAAAAGAAAAGATAAAGATATACTTTTAGTTCAAGTTTATGTAGATGATATAATATTTGGGTCAACTAATACAAAACTTGTCAAAGAATTCTCTAAGCTTATGCAGAGTGAATTTGAGATGAGCCTCATGGGAGAGTTGAACTTCTTTCTTGGTCTACAAATCAAGCAACTTGGTCATGGAACTTTCATAAGTCAAACTAAGTATTGCACAGAATTGCTTAAGAGATTTGGAATGAGTGAGTCAAAAGAAATTGACACACCTATGGCAACAAATAGCAACCTAGACAAAGATAAAAAAGGTAAAGAGGTAGATGTGAAATTATACCGAGGCATGATAGGCTCTCTATTATATCTCACAACTTCAAGACCGGACATTATGTTTAGTGTTTGCATGTGTGCAAGATACCAATCTTGTCCAAAGGAATCACATCTAAAGGCCGTAAAAAGAATTCTACGATATCTCCGTGGAACTACTACTTATGGCCTATGGTATCCTAAAGGGAATGAATGCTACTTGGTGGGATTCTCCGACTCCGACTTTGCTGGATGCAAATCTGATAGAAAGAGTACCAGTGGGACATGTCATCCATTCTCAAATTCATTGATAAGTTGGCACAGCAAGAAACAAGTGTCAGTCGCATTATCTACAGCTGAAGCAGAATATGTAGCTGCAGGAAGCTATTGTGCTCAGATATTATGGCTCAAGCAGCAGCTCATTGACTTTGGAATTAAGCTTGATCGTATACCTATCATGTGCGACAAAACTAGTGCTATCAATTTAAGCAAGAATCCAGTCCTACACTCACGAACCAAGCATATCGAAATAAGGCATCACTTCCTAAGAGATCATGTCGAAAAAGGAGAAGTTACCTTTGAACATATAGAAAGCAAGAAGCAACTAGCTGATATCTGTGGTGTCGTTTTCTTTTACCTCCCCGTTTCACTTGGGAGGACGACACGCTAGACCCTTCACGCGAAATTTGGAAGGAGAATGCGCCCGTGGCGGGATGAATTTTATTTCAGTTCTTCCTACGATATCACACGAACTTTCTTATTGTCCTACGAGTAGGAAAGGGGAAAAAAGATCTCAACTAAACCCTAGGAGTTTGCTAAGTGTGGGGATTTCACCTAGACTAGAAATTCTGGAGTCCGGGAGGTCGGTTATACATAGGGAAGTGTTTAAACACCCTACATATCTGTAGTACTCTACAGGAACCTTCTCTGTGTCATTGTGATTGTGTTTGCTGCTAATGATTGGGAAAGTTTCTCCTTTGTGTTAGGAGAAGGAATTGATTTGATTTGAAAAGACAGACAGACAGACAGACTGACTATTTTTGGTATTTTATTAACTCGCTGAGATTCCTTGTGAACCTCATGCCTACATATCCCTAGTGGAAGTCAGAGCTTAATGTAGTTCGGGGAACTAACTAGGGAAAATAATTGTTTGTTTTTTTTTTTGGTGCCTTGTTTGAAGCTCAAGGTTGAAGCTTGGAATTAAATCTCTGTTTACAGTAAAGAGATATGAAATCATCTCTACAGAGAGGTATTTGTACTATTCTACCACAAACATTTTGAAAGAGTGACAGAATAACTGGATTCATTTCATTCAAGAGGGGGACCTTACTTGTGTGTGCAAGTATGCCAGTCAGATGCCTCTTAAATGAAAGAAAGATGCTCGTCCAAATTAGGGAAAGTGTACAAGTCTGGGGATGTGCCAGAGCATGTCTTTCAGAGTCCTAAATGGGAGACTTTGATTGAAATTGAAATTGAAATGTTTGTTTGTTTGAATGTGGTAGAGTAGTAAAAATATCTCTCTATAGAGATAAGCTATGTCTATCTACTGTATAAAATATTTGACTTTAGCTGGCTTGTATGAGGCCCAAGCTTGAGGCTTTTTGATTGATTAATTAATATTATTGACTCTGGGAGATGACTCCATTGAGGATTAATTACAGGGTATTTTAGTGTTCTGTACAAAGCCCAGAATTGAGGCTGGCTCTACTTAGGGAGACTCTATTTATGTGCCTTGTACAAAGCCCAAGGTTGTGGCTGACTGTTGAGGATAATTGAATGAATGACTCTATTTTGTGTGCCTTGTACAAAGCCCAAGGTTGTGGCTGACTCTAGCTAGGGAAAACATTATTTTCTGCCTTGTACAAAGCTCAAGGTTGTGGCAGACTCTTAAATAAATGAATTGAGTATGGATGACTATATGGGGAAAGATCCTAAGTGTTAGGAATCTTTGACACATGAAAGTATGGTTTATCTGCCTTGTACAAAGCCCAAGGTTGTGGCTACTGAATGATGAAGAACTCACTGGGGAGACTCTATTATCTGCCTTGTACAATGCCCAAGGTTGAGGCTGACTCTTGACAGGGGAGTTTTATTGTTTGGTGCCTTGCATGAAGCCCAAGGTTGAGGCTAACTGTTTTTGTTGGTTTTAACTCTACTGGAGATTAAAAAGACTGTTTTTCTTTGGAAGCTAACCCTTTCCAGGGATTTTGACTCAGTTGGTGAATTTGTCTATTAAAAGACTGACTTTTATCATGTTTTTGGAGGCTGACCCTTTCCAGGGGTTTTGACTCTTTTGGGGAAATTATCTCCTAAGAGAAATGAATCTTTATTTTTTTTGACTTTTTATTAATTGACTTTGGAGGCTAACCCTTTCCAGGGGATTTTTATTGAAATGATGGATTGATTTTAATTGACTTTGGAGGCTAACCCTTTCCAGGGAATTTTTATTGAAATGAATGAATGCGTGGAAGCTAACCCTTTCCAGGGATTTTATTTTAGACAGATGTTGGAGGCTAACCCTTTCCAGGGGATTTTTATTGAAATGAATGGCAGAAAGATTATCTAGTGGAGACTTCTTGTTTAAAGCCCAAGATGAAGGCTGACTCAATGCTGAGGATGATCAAACATGGATCCTAGACTCTGCTAAGGAAGATTGATGAAGATAAGGGTGACAGAGACTATCCATGTCTCTCATTCCAAAAGGTGTACTCAATGCAAAATTGAGACAAACTTAACTTGTTTAAAATCTGGTTTAAATTGGAAGAAACTCACCAGGGTAGGCTAAAAGGTGACTAAAGACCTGTTCCTATGTTTATAAGAAACCTGATGGGTCCTTGTATACAAGCTCAAGAGGAAGCTGGAAATGCTTTTAAGAAGCCTGTGGGTCCTTGTACAAAGCCCAAGAGGAGGCTAATCGAGGGTCATCGAGGGTCCTTGTTATAGCACAAGAGAAAGCTATGTGGTCTTGAACTTATTTTGGCTCTAAGCAAATGGGTAAGAGGTTTCACCGAGAATAATTCCTCTTTGGGTGGATGTGTCCTATTATTTGGATTCTAAGGTTTTTGCCAAGATGTTTCACCGGGAATAATTCATCTTGGGGGGTTTGAACTACAGATCTCTAATTAGGAAAGAGCCTTCACCGGGAAGACATTCTCAATCCTAGGTCATATTCCTATAATATATATATAGTTTAACTGTCCTAAGGTTTATACTCAAACGTAGTTCTAAACTAATATATGCACAGTTTATATTTGACAGTAATTTAAATAAAGACTGTAAATTGAAAGCTTGTAAAACCTAACCTGGATGGAGTGGAGGCCATTGAAGAAGTATGTACAGAGCCTCAACAGTAATTTTTGTTGTTTTGTTGATAACAGTTGAATATATATATGATAAACAGTTAATGGTTTTTGAAAACAGAAGAAGTGAAGATGGACAAAGGTCACATAGGTATCTGAAGAGTTTCACCGGGAATAATGCCCTTCAAATACCAGAAGAATGTTTTGAAAATAGAAAGAAGATTTTGAAAATACAGTTTTGAAAACAAGCTAAGAAGAGAAGGTTTTTGGGACTTACACTCTATTAGAGGCCCAGTACTTTACAGTACTGGTGTAAAAGCAATTGAAAATGATTTTGAATGATACAAGGTTTTGTTGTTTGAAAACCCTAATCATTTGATTTATTTGGAGATTGAAAACAGTTTTGAGATTTGACAAAAGTCAACTTAATTAAAGTAAAAATAAAGATTTTTTACTTAATTAAGACCTAAACAATTAGGGTTTTATCATGAACTTTATTTACAAAATGATTTAGGTTAAAACAAAGTGAAAATATGTATTAAAGTATTTAAGAAAACACCTAAAACATACTATTTTAAACCTAATTAAAATTCAAGAAATACATAATATTTTTATGATTTTTTTGATTATTCACAAAATAGGTATATTAAATGATAAGTGTGTGAAAAATGAAGTGAAAATAAATTAATTTGATAGGTTAAATAAATATGTGAAGTTTTGTGAGAAAATGAAAGAAATTGTGTGTAAAAAAATAGTTTTGGCCCTTGGAGGGTTTGAACCCACGCCCTCTAGGCCACACACTCAAAACAAACACCACTGAGCCAACGCGCGTGTGGTGATAGTGACTTGCCTTCATTTGGTTATGTTTCAAAACAAGTTGCAAATCCTTGAAAAATAAAAGAATCAAAAAGTCTGGGGCGAGGGGGATTCGAACCCCAGACTTGAGGCATGATGATACTAAGGGCGTATGGGAGGCCACTAGGGCAAGTTTGTTCAGTCGTTAAGGGAATGCCTATCATTAAAAATAAAACAAACTTTGCTCAGAGATTTGAAAAATGGCGCCACCCTCCATCTTCGTCTTCAACCTCAAGCTCCATCAATTCAAATTTCTGAACTCTCTCAACTCTCAACCATTTGCAATGATGTAAACATGAAACTTGCTCTAAATTCACTCACGATTCTAAATATGTAACTAACATGAATTAATATTAACTACATCTAACTAATTTACCAGAAATCGTGAAGAACCCTAAAATTTCAAAATCAAATTAAATGACTATACTGCAAGATAAATGGATGATGATAGAGGGTTTTCAATCCTCTGATGATGCTGAACAAGATAGAATTGAGCTATTTCACAAAGAGTACTTAAATTAGAGAAGTGAGGTTCAGGAACTTACCTCTGAAAATGGAGGTCGTGAGGATGATTGAGAGCACCTGGGCTTGAATGAATGATCTCAATAGCTTCCCTGAGACTCAATGATGCTAACTGAATGCTTGTTGGAGCTTGAATCCTCCTGAATTGCTCTATGGTCCTCCCTCGATTTCAGCTTCAAGTGAACATGGAGGATGTTGATTCTTGAGTTACAGATGAGCTGCAGCCATCTGGTTAGCTTTACTATGACCTGAGGAATGTTCCTGGATGATTGGCTTGGCTCAGAACCTCCTGAATTACTCCATGGACCTCCAACTGCAAATGCTCCAAAGTGAGAGCAACAATGGTGTTCCTCCACTTACAGAAGTGATCCAGGCGCTTGGATCACCTCAAATGACCTCCCTTGAGATGTTAGAATGCTTACTTTCCAAAGATGAGCTCTGGTTTGAAGAAAACGATTCTTCTTGCCAAAGAACTTTGAAAAACAATAAGCATGAGAAGAGAAAGAGAAAGCAAGGAATTGAGTTGCTTTGGTGTGGTTTCTGAATGAGAATGAGGCCTCTATTTATAGGGAATTGGTTCAGAGTAATTGATCATAGTAAGCTTGCTTAATGAGGTGAGTTTGGTTTCTTAGCCATGAAGAAAGTTTGAAAATATCCCAAATGCAATGATGCATTTTTGGGCTAGCTTCCCCAACCATTGATCTTGCATGATCTTAGGGAACATTTCTGATTCAGAGGAGAGTTCTAATTGGCTTAGAGCAAGATTCCTTGATGATTCACCATTTGCCATAAATTCAAAAATGCAATCATTACATAATCACATGCCTTTGTTTTTGGGAATCTTCTCTAATCCTTATGCAATGATGAATTTGAATGTATGGCATGTCTTCAGATGTATTAGAGGTCGTGTAGCATCATTTAGTGAAGCAAAATGCACAAAATTGCAAAGTTTCAAATTGTACATGACCTATAATTTCACTTCATGAGGCCAACTTTGAACAAGCATAACTCCTAGCTCAAATTGAATTTGGAGAAGGTTGAACACAATTTGGAAAGCCCTAAACATCTACTTCAAATCATTAGTTTATGTCTTCTTCAGAATCATTTGGGAAATTTGTGAAAAATGAGCCCAAAGTTGGATGAAAACTAGGTTAAAACACTTAGAAAAATTTCTAAGTGTTTATGACCTAAACTTCAAAATTTCCAAAACTTCATAAATGGTTGATCTTTTGAAAAAAGTTCCTTTGTAAGATGTTGTTTTATTTTGCAAGATCTACAACTTTCATGTTGGAAGTTTTTTGAGTTGTGTAGGTGAAATTTTGAGTTCTCACCATGCCTTCAAAAACCCTAATTCCCGACTTTTCGCTCTTTGATGAATTTCTTTGAATTTCTTTGGTCAAATGACTTTGACATCCATATATTGATGATATTGATCTTTGAAAGTCATTTTTTGACCAAAAACCTTAAAAGTCAATGATGATCCTTCACAGTTGACTTTTTCCTGACGAAGTGAATTTTTGGGCTTTTGTGTAGAAACAAGATCTTTTCCTCAAATGAATGATGTAAATGGATTATATTGAGGTAGTAGAGATTCTTGAATCATGTCTTGAGTTTTGGATTCATGCCCTGATTAAAAGTCAACTATCTTGGTGAATTAGGTCAAAACCCTAATTTGTCGACCATGTGAAAATAATGACTGTAGACTTTGAATTGAAGTGTGATGTCCAGTAGATCTTGTAATATGAGTTATTTGAAGATGATTGATGTCTTTGAATGGTTCTCTGAGGCTTTTTAGGGTTTCCCAAAAGTGATCCCTGATTTTAGTCCTTGATAGGCTCAAAACCCTAGTCTGGTGACCTGAGTAAACCTGTACTCATATGACTGGATGTCTAATCAATCATAGATGAGAAAAGTGAAGTCTTTGAGCCTCATGATTGTATTAGGGACTAATCCTTGTATTGATTGATCCTTTGCCTGAGCTTTCTTGTCTTTGAGCATCCTCGATTGGATACCAGATGGAGAAGTGACTGCTCTGGGAACTTGTCTTGACCTGATGAAAAATCCTGAAGATATGCCATCTCAGGGGGGTCAAAAATTAGGGTATGACAGATGCCCCTATTTAAGTTTCTTTTATCTCGAGGGAGAGAGATTGATATCTCGATCTCTCCTGCGTAAAAGAGACTTAAATATCAAAGAATGCCCGAATTTTGGGCGCTCCTGAGATGTTGTAACTGACATAGTCTTTGCATGACTTGATCCCGTTGTCGCGCTTGGCGGGGAATGAGGAGACAAACTCCTGCAGAAATACTTGATGTGGATTCTGGTGAATGGATGGCAATGTTGGATGCGCAATCCATTTTCTTTAACTAAGTGTTGATACTTAGAAAAAGGTAAACAACCTCTCCTCGTTTCGGATGTCCATATCTCGAAACTGGTCTTGGTTGTGTTTGGACAATATCTCAGATAAAGAGAAAATTTCCAACGGTTTGTTTCCTCATCAAACTTCTCATCAGCACTTGGAGACGAGACGCCATTTGATGGTAAATAAAGAAACTTCAAAGGTTTGTTTCCTCGTCAAACTTCTTATCAGCGCTTGGAGATAAGATGCCATTTGACGGTAGTAAAGAAACTTCAAAGGTTTGTTTCCTCGTCAAACTTCTTATCAGCGCTTGGAGATAAGATGCCATTTGACGGTAGTAAAGAAACTTCAAAGGTTTGTTTCCTCGTCAAACTTCTTATCAGCGCTTGGAGATAAGATGCCATTTGACGGTAGTAAAGAAACTTCACCATCTTCCCTTTTGACTTGACGTCTTTGAAAGAATGTCATATGGCCTCATGATCTTTTGAGGGGCTAATGACTTTGTTTGAAGGCGGACGAACTGTTTTCGGGGTGGAAACTGCCATTCGTCGACTGATGCCTGGGAAATCAACGAATTGTTTTCCTAAGAGGAAAACTGCCATTCATCGACTCTGTGGGGAGTTAAACATCCCAGAAACAGACAAACTGTTCGAAGAAACTGCCATTTGTCGATCTCTTGAGTATTTAACAAACGAACTGTCTTTTCTTGGGAAAAGACTGCCATTTGCCAATTGCTAGGGGAACAAACTGTCTTCTACTGGGAGAGACTGCCATTTGTCGAACCTGTCATGAAAGAAAGTGAGCAAACTGTCTTCTGCTGAAAGAGACTGCCATTTGCTGACTTTGTTATGATAGAAAGTGAGCAAACTGTCTTCTGCTGAAAGAGACTGCCATTTGCTGACTCTGTTATGATAGAAAGTGAGCAAACTGTCTTCTGCTGAAAGAGACTGCCATTTGCTGACTTTGTTGGGGAATCTGAACTATCTTCTGGACGAAGACTATCATTCACTGACTCCGCTGGGGAATCATTTGTCGATCTGCTGGGAGATTCTGAATTTTTCTTTGACAAGAAGTGGCACCTCTCGACCCTGCTGGGGAAATACCAAACCTCTAGGTAATTCCAAAATGTGAAGCAGACTATCTTATCTGAAGAAGACTGTCGAATGTCGCTCTGCAGGAGATTCTCGGCTGAGGAATTCCAAAAGTGAACAAACTATCTCCTTGAGGGAGACTACCATCTGTTGACTTGCTTGGTGAGATCCTTGTGTATGAACTGTTGTCTCGAAGGAAAAAGTTTCTCCGGAACTTGCAGGGGAAACTTGAGTTCATGCCTCAATGACTTAGGCATTCACAGGATCAAAGCCTGATTCGACTATGCAATTATGATGTAATGTATGCATGAATATAATGATAATGATAAAATGTAAAGTGAATGTGAATAGAATTGTCGCAGATGTAAAATCCTATGATGCGACTTGAATTCTTGTTGATCAGAAGATGTCCTCTTCTTGTAGTTCGAACTCTGTTTGGAATATCTGGCTATCAGTTGTCCGCTGTCCGAAGTAAGTAATATGAATTGAAGTAAAGATCCGTCATTGGGAGATGTTCGCAAAGCGACCTCATGGGGAAAACTTGGTTCCCGGAGTCTCAACCGTTCTCGGAGCAACTGTTTGCATTCTTCCTATTGTTTGTAAACCCTAGAAAGAAATTTCACCTTTATTTTTGCAAGTAAATTCATTTTTATTTTATGAAAACATTTGTTTCAAGAAATTGACTGTTTAAACTTAAAATGCATTCCAAGAAACTGAATAAGACTAGATTGCAAAGGAAAAGCACAAGGCTCAAATTATTATATATGGAATGGTAATCAGCCAAATGCTTGATTCCATGGAGTATTTACAAAGTTGGAAATTGGTAATTTTCGGGAAAAGGGCTACGATGAAACGTGACGACCGTTATCTCTCCCTTCCACTCCGAGTTGCGCTGTATTCGTGCTTCGTAGAAGATGACCTACTGCTGATGAATACTCCGCTATGGATTTTGAATGATCAAGTTTGTCCTGAACACAGTTACTTGCCATATATCCCTAACTTTTGCGTAAACTACCCCTTTCGGGTTTTAAGTCTACCGGGATTGATTAATATATTTTTTTTATGTCTCTAACTTTTGCCTGAATCGCCCTTTCGGGTTTTCGATTCACCGAGACGCTCTTTTTTGCCTAAGCCGCTCTTTGCGAGTTTTCAACTTAGCGAGCTGTTCTTTTGTTTATTTAGGCGAAGTATTTCTTGACTGCGTCGACGTTCACAGGACGGGTGAATTCTTCTCCATCCATAGTCGTGAGTATTAAGGCTCCTCCTGAGAAAGCTCTCTTGACCATGTAGGGGCCGTCATAATTGGGAGTCCATTTCCCTCTCGAATCTGTGAGAAAAGATTGAATCTTTTTGAGTACAAGGTCGCCTTCTTTGATTGTGCGAGGTCGAACCTTTTTGTCGAAAGCTTTTTCATTCTTTGTTGATATAGCTGTCTGTGGCATAAAGCTGTCATGCGCTTTTCTTCGATTAAGTTCAATTCATCGAATATGCTTTGACACCACTCGGCTTCTGTTAATTTTGCCTCCATCAAAACTCTTATTGATGGAATTTCAACCTCTATAGGTAGGACTGCTTCCATGCCATATACAAGGGAGAAAGGAGTTGCTCCAGTCGAAGTACGTACTGATGTACGGTAACCATGAAGAGCATACGGGAGCATTTCATGCCAATCCTTGTAAGTGATGACCATCTTCTGAATGATTTTCTTGATGTTTTTGTTAGCTGCTTCTACAGCTCCATTCATCTTTGGTCTGTAAGGAGATGAGTTGTGATGTTCGATCTTGAATTCTTCACAAAGCTCCTTCATCATTTTGTTATTCAAATTTGACCCATTGTCAGTGATTATCTTCCTAGGAATGCCGTAGCGACAGATGATGTGATTCTTGATAAACCTGACGACAACTTGTCTTGTAACGTTTGCATATGAAGCTGCTTCAACCCATTTGGTAAAATAGTCTATGGCTACCAAGATGAAGCGATGTCCGTTGGACGCTTTTGGTTCGATCATTCCAATCATGTCGATTCCCCACATGGAGAAAGGCCAAGGGGAAGAGAGTATGTTGAGAAGAGATGGTGGCACATGAATTCTATCGGCGTAGATCTGGCATTTGTGACACCTCTTTGCATACTGGTAGCAATCTGACTCCATCGTCAGCCAATAATATCCTGCTCTCAGTATTTTCCTTGTCATGGTGTGTCCATTGGTGTGAGTACCAAAGGAACCTTCATGTATTTCTCTCATGAGTATTTCTGCTTCTTTTCTGTCAACGCATCTGAGCAGAACCATGTCGAAGTTTCTCTTGTACAGAACATCTTCATTCAGGAAG